>NC_141836.1:14342457-14642457 GCF_982586985.1 Callionymus lyra | reverse complement strand
ACCTGAGCAAACAGCCGCTTCACAGTCCTGAATCCATCAGCGTCTCTGCTTATTAAAAGTGCTCTTGGCTTGGCCTTGGAAGAGTCATCAAAATGTTTATTTTATTCTTTATATTCATGCGTTTCTCTTGTGTCCTTTATATGGAAACAGACGAGAAGTTTTTGAGCTGTACAGCAATTGAGTTACACATATTTTCCAAACTAGTTTTCTCTCATCAACTGTCAATCTATCTATTTATCATTATTATGGACCAACAATCCTTCATTTCATCATTTAGGAAATACTGTAATGAATAGTGAGCATCATACGAAGTGACATCACTTACAAGAACTGTAACTGTCGACTTTCGACAGATACTGTTGCATCGAAGTCCGTATACCACATCCTGTGTAATGTGCGGAAATGTGTCGAGCACATGAATGTAGCAGTTGAATGGGTTTCAGACGATTTGCATGTTTCAAAAGGAGAAGGAAATACAAAAATTAAAACCACAGAAAGTCACATATATAGACGGTCTCCTCTTCGCAACATTTCTAAGATGTGTATCCATCATTATATATATATATATTGTATTCCAAATCAACTTTTTTGTAATCTCTCAGTTAAATTAACTTTAAGAGTTTTTCCAAATCTAAAGTTCAGATTGATTTCTTTCTCAGGCAAACTCTTATGGTTAATGGTACAACACATTTACGAGCTTCCATTTCCCAAATTGTGTTTTAACGTCGCTGCTAATAAATAAAGGTTCTCAAGGTCCAGTGGTAAAATGAAAAAGAAGACGGAGAGGCGAACGCGATGGACGAGGACACTTTGAGGAATGAGTCCGACTCGCATGTTGTGGTCTTATTCTGATGAAGAGGCGGTTGCCGTGGCAACCGTTAATGTGCTCTGGTCCGGGAGGTATTTATTCTGGATGTTCATGAGCAATCCAATAAAGACCACCAGCCAGCCAAGGATAATAATAATTCCTCATGCTGTGCATTAGTGGAGATGCGGCGGGCGGCGGTATCGTCCGTCCTGCGGTTGACATCAAGATAAACAATGGGGCCCGGATAAGAGATATCAGACGACTTTTGCAGAACTGCTGCTTACAGGAATGAAGCTGCTCGGACGTGGACGCAGCTGCTTCTCTGGAGGAGGAAGTGAAAGTGGTTCAGGATGGAAACAAGAATGCAAAATATTATCTCATTGTTTTCATAGTTTCGTCTGTTTAAGTCAAAATGAACTTCTCAAGAGATTATTTTCTTGTTAATCCTGCCACAAGATGAGTCTTGACTCTTAACGTGAGCACCAAGAAACTGTATCAACCACTTCCTGTGCGAACAGAAGCGTTACAGAGCAGCGTTTCCTTATCGGAACAAATTAAGACTTAATTGTAACTTAAAACAAGGAATATTTCTTCAATATTTGAAGATTCAGCTGTGTTTGGAGTAACCACATGAATATATTGAACCCATAGTTATCACTAACATTTGAAATGCTAAGTACATATCAAATATATATTGATGGGGGTCAATAATATTGGCAAATAAAATAAAATCACAATATGGGTGTGAGGGAGCTGCTTGGAGGTGGTCTGTGCCCCTTTTTATTGATTTAATTAAGTTTGAATGGCAAAAATGATTTGATTTAGTGTCCACGTTCTTCAATGATTTCTATAATGAAACATTTAATTCATGTCTTATAACTATACTTTTCCCCCTCCTTCATATATCTGGGCCGTGTACCCCTAAAATCATCTTTAGCTTCAGAGGTGTATTGTTCAAATTCAACTTCTCTTTCTCACTAATCTGCGTTGTAATGCGCAATCTTCCTGTTTATTTTGTGATAATGCGATTCACAGAACCATTTGTATATTAATATTTCTCAGACCCAAACTACAGATGAAATTGTTATTGAGGTCAGCAGGAATTTGTGAAACCCCTTACAAAAGAAGGGGGGTGGAGTGTTCAGAGATTTGGAAATTGAAAATACAAATGTTTTTTACAGCCACACACACATATACACACACACACACACACACACAGAGACAGCTGGTAAGCGGCTTACGCTTCAGCGGCGTATGACAGATTTCCCATTATAACCATTCAGCTCAGCTGCAGTGGAAGAGCTACAGAACCATCACGTAATCTAGATCCAAACTGTGAACCAGAACAAATAACTCCCTTCTGAAATCCCCCTGTGGCCCTTTCCTACAAATGATCACTCTCCAGCTGCAACAAATGCAAATAATCATTCACAATCATCAATTATTTTGAACAAATCAATCAGCATTCTAGTTCAATACCCTTTAAAAGGAAACAATAACAGCTTTTATTACTACTTCTTGTCTATTTCACAGGAAAACCTTAAGTAGCCACAACCTCGACATTTAGCATGAGCTTCCAAAACTAGCCAAGAAAGTGACAATGATGTCTTAACTTCAGCACAAAATCATCCATTAATGTCATGGTAAAATGGTAATTGAGTCTTACTTATGTAGCACCCAATGCGTTTTACACTAAGTTACACATTCACCCATTCACATACACAATCATGGGACTGATGGGAGTAGGCCGCGACGCAGCACACCAGCTAAACAATCAGGAGCAACCAGGGTAAAGTGTCTTGCTCAGGGACACAACGCCCCAATCTCATCCGCATTTGGGATTGAACCCACAACCTCTCAGGCCACTCTACCGTTTCAGCTATGACGCCCCAGTCCACCTGTTTTTGTACCAGCCCACTTCATTTGGCTCTGTCCCCTTAAGGCCGAAAATGGAAGAAGGGTGTCCCTCCTTTTGTCAGCAGACCGACTAGTTGTAAGTGCGCTTTCTTGTCTTTCTGCCTGTTTTTGACAACTAGGTCTAAGTGGAATTCTTCTGCAACCATTCTCCGTGAGTGAACTGCTGCACTGGGATATTTGTGTGTCATCTTCTCACTGTCTGTCTCTTTACTTTAGGGTCTCAAAAGGCTTACAGGACGATGTGGTTTTCGATGTAGTAGCACTGAGTAGATTGCACCAGGAGCCAACCCTGTCTCAGAGCCGGAGA
Source organism: Callionymus lyra (assembly GCF_982586985.1). Classification (NCBI taxonomy): domain Eukaryota; kingdom Metazoa; phylum Chordata; class Actinopteri; order Syngnathiformes; family Callionymidae; genus Callionymus; species Callionymus lyra. Next base: position 14,639,425 of record NC_141836.1, on the reverse strand, counting down.
CACATGTGTGCGAGTCTGAAGTTCAGTTGTTTAAACACGAGTTGGCATCGCATCGGCATTGCACTTATTCTTAGAACCTTGGTTATATAGGTAACCCAGAGTTTTCTACATGATACAGAAAGATACATTTATTATATTTTATTTAGTTTTTGCAGTTTTTTAAAGCATGTCTTGCCTCGTTTTAATGTGATTCCTCAACAGTTTTTGCCATTTAACCCAATTATTATGTCATTTAAATTGTGGGTCTTCAGTTTGGCCACATGACCCTAATGTGTTATTTTGATACACATTTCCTCTTCTGCTTCAACTTTAGAGTAAACTCTGACTTTATAACGTGTCTTTAGATTTTCACACATCGAATAAGAAGAACATTTCCTGGCCAGCGGGATGTGAATCCTAGTTTACTAGAGGACACGGTGAAGGCTTTATCTCCTCGTCTCACCCGACTGGACCGTGCGACTGTGACAGAAGGGAGCGGTCAGCAGTTTGCTCTCTATCTCTTGCAGCACAGCTCCGCAGAGACCCTCGGACCTCCAATCCATCATCCTGACTCCCGGTGTTGAGTCGCTGAGGAATGTTTCACACATCCCTCCATCATCCAATGATCTGCTCTTCCAACGCTAACGGTGTAGAAGTGAAGCTTTGTGGGCAGATTTCCAGTCCAGATGCTTCGGAGATTGAAAAAAAAAAAAGCTCTTCTCTGAGCGTCGGTGGATGTTTGTTGACCCCGGAGTTAAGCCGAGAGTTCATCACGGAGGAGATATTGATAACACGAGCGGGTCAAACTGAGAAAAGACGGGGGAAAAAAGTCTTACTTGTTGGACGTTGTGGTGCTGAAAGGACCACGAGTTTATTGATGATATGCTTTCACCGCCTTTCACTGTTCACAACAATACTGCTCACAAGACCAGAGAGTCTGAAGGGGGGGGGGGTATAGAAAAGCTCAGAATATAAATATGGTGAGTTAACATGCATTTTTTGCTACTTCAAAGGCTGGTGCTTGTAGGAGTTGAGGGCAAAGGTCAAGGCAGATCATACAGTACTTTGTTTCACAGGAGAGAAGCTGAGAAATATATGAGAAAACACATAGAAAGCGGAGGAAGATATCACGGGTAAAGAAGAGGTGATCGTAGATATAGTGGGAGGTGGCCAGCCACAAGTCAACACATCTGTGTCTCTTTAAGTTAAAATGTACTTTTTTTTTTGTTACTTCGACTTAATTGTAGTTTACAAACTGTACACGGGTCGTCCGACGGGGTCCCGAGAAGAGACCACAGAACGATTGCCCCAGGCTTTTACACACACACACACACACACACACGCACACACACACAATACTTAACACACTCACTCAAACACGCAGACAACAAGTTAATGCTTCACAACATCATGTACAAGGATCTTAAAAAAAAAGAAGATATTTTACAAGGAAATCAATGGTTCTCAGTGGTTTTTCTAAGGGGAACACTGAGAGGAATAAAATAACCCCACAAGGTGGCGCTGTCCTTCATTTGTTTTCCATATGACACAAAGCGAGGAGAAGCTGGTGGCGGATGGAGTGACGTTGGAAGGGAACATGGTAAAAAAAAAAAGAAAGAAAAAGTGCCAAGGTCAAAGTCAATTCAAGTAACGTGTGCTCTGTACACAGGGTGGGCGATTTAGAGGGGCAACAAAAAAGAGGGTGGTGGGTGGGGTTGGGGGTCCAGCACTACTGGCTCTTCCTGTGCTCAGTGAGGTTGGGAGGGTCCGCGGGGGTTTCTGCTCGAGCAGCTTTGGAGAGAGAGTCCAGCCACTTGGCCTGAAGGTCGGCGTCCTGGGCACTTAGAAGCAACGTCTGCTGGGGGTGACTGAGCCGGAGGGCGTGTCTGACCTCCGACTTCTCGCCCGACGGAGGCACCGCGCTGACTTCGAACCCGGGTAGAGGCACCGCCCGGGCACCCTTCAGCTCCTGAAAACAGAATGGGATAATATTGGTGCAAACTGTTGCAGTGCATTATGAGATTCAAGGGAGTGTCAGTAGTTTTAGCAGCGGAGATTAGCTGCTGCTCCTAGTAGGCTAATGCTAATGCGTGGGCCTTAAATTCACACAAAAATGCTGTTTTTTGTCACAGATAAAGATTCATATTTGAGAACCAAGGAGAGACATTGTTTTCTCAAAGTTAATCCCATAATAGAGGAGCAGAGGCGAAGAGTACAGTATGTTAGTATGTTTTTCAATCACGTTCAGAAGCTAAGGGTGCTGGTTGTCGTTTGTTTATTGAAAAAAAAGTGTTGTTTTTGAAAACAGTGGGAGTAAATGTGGCATTAGAAAGTGAAGAAAACACTCTTTCGCTTTCCCTCCATCAACAGAGAGCGGCTCCAGTTAATCCTAATCTTTAGAATAGCAGCTTTCTGCAGCGGGATGTTCCCCAGCAGCTCAGACTCGTCACGACGACTCCTGGAGAGCTCGCTCAACACTCTCTGAATCTTTTGAGGAAAAATCTCTTTTAATACACACACACACTCTCGTGAGGATGTTTGAGATTAGAAACGATATTCTGGATGTTTCTGTGCTCTCGCACTGGGGCGGCAAACATGATGTAAGATGAGTTAAATCCTCACGGACTGATCGGATCGACTGGACTTACACACGGACACGTGAAAACGCAATTGACTGGCAGCTTGAACGTGACAATATGATTGGTTCACGTGGCAGCGTACAAACTTGACTGTAGAAGAATTGAGATGAGCTCTTACCTGTCCACTGTTCTGCAGGTACAACACCAGCGGCTCCGCCCTGGTTACAGCCGCCCACACCTTCGTCCAGCTCTTCCCTTTCTCCTGAACTTGCAGGTGACCAGAGAGCAGGCAGTTCTCTCCACATAAAGATGTTTGTCGCTGGAGATCAACGAGTGAAACCACACAATTAATAACCCTTACTTTGTGTGTTAACATTTTCTAAACATGTGTATGATTGGATGTCGAGATACTTTAATACTATAGAAATAGATCAGTCCCAGTATTGAATGGTCGAAAATAATCATTTAAATTGTTTACAATGTTATATTTTTATTTAGCAGTAAATAATTCTTTTGAATGATCAAATTTAATATTTTTTAAAGTAAAGTTGGATTTTTTTTTATAGAATAATTTAATTAATAATTCAAATATTAAAAGTTAGATTTTATTTTATTGAAATGTATTACAATATGTAATAATTTAATGCCCTACATTTTTAAATTACTTTTAATAAAAAATGTTATTTAAATAACAATAAAATATTTATATCAGCAAAATCCTGCGCAGGGAGTGTAAAGAAGAAAGAAAAAAAGAAGAAAAGTGTATTTTTGTCAAAAGTATACGTTGACAGCTACAGATTCAGCGTTAAAATGCATCCTGGATAACAAAACCTGTCTACAGCACCTCCAAGCGGCCATTGTTGGGTATCGCGATTTTTTCCCATTATTTCAATAAAAAGCAAATAAATGATAATTAATGACAAATAAAGATGAAATATGGGTTAAGAACTCGGTGACCCCTACTGAACACACCTATGATCGGTGTGTCGAGTCAGCGTGAGCCTGCAAATCCATAAATAAAATCGTATTATCATATTAGAGCAGGATTAGCCGCTGAAGCTAGCGATGCTGTAGACACACTCAATTATCTCCGATATAAATAGGCTGAGATTAGAACATACTAATGTCATGACCTTTTGGACTCGATAGTCTACAATATTCTGTACATATTTTGCTTCAAGTAAATCTAACAAAGTTAGATTTAAGTTCACTTTTTAATCATAAAAGGCCAGTCCAAAGTCCAGACCAAGGGCCATTCACAGCCAAAAATAAAGTGTCATCAAATACATTGTGTTGTGTTAATGAAAAGTACGTAAATCTACACTCTAGTCTACACAGAGTTGCATATAATGTTTGTTTTAACTCAAGAAGCCACATTATTTAACAGGGACTGAATTATACCTGAAATAATATTAAATATTAAATAAAAAACACTGTTATTAAACCAAGATAAAGTTGTAATTTATTTAATTAAAAAATATAGAATACATTAGTTTTAGAGCTGTACACTGATGTCATAAGGGCCACATAAACCCAGTTAAAGGTCCGCATGTGGCCCCTGGGCAGCACTTTAACTGGGTCTTGTGAAGCTAGTGGAGATGGTTGAATATCTTTTTCATCTGTTTTACAATGTCGTCTGTTACCTCCAGTGCAGCTTTCTTCCTCTGCTCGCCTCCACTGAGACTCTCCAGACTGAGACTTGCTTCAAAACACTCTGGACACACACGACTCGTCTTGTTATCGAGCGTCTTTGAGCATTTAGCGCAGATGGCCTGCAGGGGGACGGAAAAAAAAAACACATTTCAACTTGGCTGGAAACTAATTTGCCCGTCGCCCAAAAACCCATCCTCAGAACTCACCGCTCCACAGGACTTGCAGTGGTGTTTACGTTTGGTGAAATTGAAGCTCTCGTTGCAGCCTTTACACGTCTGCTTCTCCTTATCCTTTTTCCTGGAACTTTTCTGTTGATGGAAAAAGACTTTGAGCCTTTAAGAACTTTTTTTTAATAATCTGTGTTTAACCAACGTTTCTACAAACCAACAGAGGATGAAAATTATATATAACAACAACAAGTTTCACTTTAATAATTAAAATAAAGTACCCTTTCATGGAGTCGTTCACCATCGGAGTCCATAGACGTGTTCGACCAGAACCCCTAAAAGTAAAACCAAAAGACGCTTTAATGACTTGTAGTGACATAACGCCACCACTGGGTGTCAGTGTCAGCCAACTAATTCGTTGCCGTCTCTGACAGTTGGACGAATTCCAGCCACGACAGACCCAAAGTGGGTCAAAGAAAACCCAGAAGAGTTCGATGTAAACTTTGACTCCGCACCCCCTATTAGGTCGCGACAGAGACCCAGACGTGTCAGAGACGTCTTTACATTTCGTTCCAAACATGGAGACAAAAAAAGGCGTCGCAGCTTCCTGTGAGTGAGCTGATGATTCAACCGGTTAATGAGAGGACTAACTGAATCTTGGACGACTCACCGGTGACTCGGGCGGATGGTCATCCTCCCGGGAGAAGGAGCTGTTGAAGGCTTTATTGAAGGTCTCGCTGTTCTGCTTGTGTCGCTCGATTGTGGACAAGATGACCTGAATTTAGGAAGAAAAAAAGGTGTCAAAACCCTTTTGTCCTGATTTATAACTTTAATTTGGCTAAAAAAAGACACTTGCCTGAATCCAGTCTTCCTTCTCCTCTGCTGTCCTGTGAACATAAAATATCTATTCAGTTGACGGTTCTTTGCATCACCACAAGTAACCTTCCCCACCACAGACTTAACAACATGGTCGCTCACCTCCAGGCTGCTCTGGAATAAAGCTATTTTGGGAACTAGTCAGACTCCGGCTCCAGAGACACCACAATAGATTGAAGGTGAAATGTCTCTAGACGGAGCATGTCTGATGTCATCAATATTTCAGGCTTTTATGCTCAGAGGATGATGAAAAATGATGAAAATATCATAGCACTTGCATTTTATGTTGTGTATTTACTAATTATTTTATTTTTGCAACGCCTGTTCAGTTGTTCCTTGAGACATTTTTTTTATCTTTCGAATATATTAAAACAGACATAGAGAAAGTATATAAAATATATTTTTAATTAATCAAATTACGTCACATTTTGAATCAGTTTTAAAAATGTTGTTTTTTGCTAATTAACACCATATATAATTTCTATAGTCCCCACTATTGACTTTATATTAGATATTTATGAATTATTATACAACTTATTATTAGTATTTCTGAAATAGTTTGTTGATTTATTTTAAGATATAAACAAACCACATAATTGTCTTTATTTTAAATGTGTTTAAATGAAATCACTCTGCTATAAAGACAATTATGGATCTTTTCCTACGTTTTATTTATTTTATATTGACTTTAACAATACACTTTCTGTTAGGTTTGGTTGATTTCTTTTTTTTACCTCACGTCTAGCATTTTTTAAATTTGAATTAAAATAGTTTATTTAGAAGAGGACAGTGCAATTTCATAAAAAACATGATTACACATGGTTAAAAAAAAGCCAGGATTAGCCAAAAGGCCAGTTTACATCTGTAATCCCCTGGGCTTGATGTAAAAATGCAATTAAATTACATTTTAAAAACACAATAAACATACAATTTAATACAAAATCCATATGCAAACACTTCCTATATATTTTTCATTGTTAAAGTGATACAAAATGTAAACCTTAGTTTGTATAAAGTAAGTTTAAAAGTGGGAGCTTTAAATTCAAAAGTTAAAAGTGTGTATTCACCAAGAGTTCCAGGAGTTTTTTTCATGACCGGCAAACTTAACTAAAGTCAAAATTCTCAACAATGAATCCTAAGAATTATATGCTTTTGGTTCATAGTAAAAAAAACAGTGCCTTTTTGAAAAAAAAGGACAGCAAAAGGGAAATAAAAAAAGAATAATAAAACAATGTTTGCTCCTTTGATGATTGGCCCACTGTAGTAAATAGTCTTTTTTACTTTTCGTTCTATATTAACCTTATTGTCTACCCCCCTCATCAACACTAAGTCTGGTTCTGGTCGAGGTTTCTGCCTTCTATAAGGAAGTTTTCTCTCGCCACTGCCACCTTGTAATTCACTCAGTTGAGTTGCTGGGATCTGTTTTTTTTCCTCCAATACTGTTTTAGTTAAACTGTAAAGTGTCTTGACATATCTTTGTTATGATAAGATACTTTAAATAACATTTAATTGAACAAAAGGTCATATTTTGCTCTTAAAGCGGCGAATCCTTCACAGTATTCTCTACCTGGCCTGCAGTTCCAGTGATCTCTGCTTTCCTATGATGGCGAATGTATGCGGAAGATTCTGCTTCACGTTCGGCTGCACCTGAAGTCACATGAAACAACAAGTTAGATTTTCTCCCTCCATTAGAGACGTGAGACAATGGATCAGAACCTCCATGCCCGCGATGTCGATCCTCTCCCTGACGCTGAACTTCTGACCCATGAGCCTCAGTTTAGGCACGCAGTACAGCACCATGTTGTTGAACTGAAGCAGACAAACATGGATTAAACTCATGTCGTGTTTGTCAATTGTTGTCGTTCCTCACCAGGTAGAGGTAACGGTCTTGTGCGGTGCCATTTTTGGCCGACATCTTCTTGATGTGGCCCTCCTTGATGAGCTCGTTGGCCGGGTTCACGATGTCCTCCTCCCCCCCGAGCCGCTCGTACACCTCCAGCAGCTTGTGCATCTTCTCCTGGAGGACGGGAGGTTAAAGTGATTTGATTATGACTCAGCAGAGACTTTCATTCAGACATTTTCCAGAGAGGCAGACAGAGAGAGAGCATCGTATTTCCTTTATTGACTCCTCGGCTGAAATTGCATTCAGGGATTTGAGCTCGGCATCAGCGAGACACAGGAAGGAGGACGAGCGGTGCGGCGGCGCGGTGAAACCTGAGGCAGGAAGCGGCAACATCCTGCCCCGTGCTCGGTTCTCAGACACACTTTTAAGACAAAGAAGAGAAACTTTGACGAACCATTTTCTTGATGGCGGCGTTGGAGTGATTGGCTGCCGTTGAGATCAACTCTAGAGCCTCTGAAATGGACAAAAACATCCCAGATCAACACATGCTTAGGAAATCAAGGTCAGCTCCAGATGTGAAGTCAGTCACAAACACAAGAAAAATGAACTGAATGTTTAATTAAAGGGATATTTCTAGAGAGAAGGGGTCAAGGGGCAGCCTGGGGTCAACATACAGCCCAGTTAATTGCATTTATGCTCCACTGATGTAGAAATGATTTATTTGACCTAAAAACAAATTTCACAAGTAGTTCTAATTTTCACAAAGTTCTTTGTTTGGATTATTTGTTGCTCTTTTTTCTTCATGTATTTTTGATTGACATAATAAAGCTTTTTATATCATACTAGCTAAAGTGCACGTCATTTTTTAGGTATTAAAAATAGATTTTTTAATAAACATATAACCAAGAAAAATACAGTACATCAAAATCAGTTCTTTATAGATTTTGTCATCCCTTGCACTTTGTTCTTTTTATTGCCCTTATTATTAAACACAACATAGGATTTTTTGAGTATAAAATACACAAAAAAGAATCAATAGAATATAGATTGTATTATTTTCATGACATATATTGTGGTTATTTAATAAAATAAACATTAAGAACTAAGAAGTAAATAATGAAATTACAGAGCTTTATCTATTATTTATTATTTATCTATTTATTTTGATGGATCTACTGACTCCTTTAAGAAACATCTTAAGACGTTTTTATTTGTTCAGGCTTTTCCTTTATTTTCTGGAACTCCTGTTGTGTTATCAGTTTTATCTTGATCTTTAAAGTATATACTTTATTGAGTATTGTTTTGATTGTTTAAGCGCTTTGTGACCCTGGTCTGGAAAAGCGCTATATAAATAAAAATGAGTTACTTAATTACTTATCTCAGTACAAAAAAAAAGATCCTTTGATAAAGACTCACTCTCTGCGTCTTTCCGGTCGAGTGCATCTTCAGGAAGCTTCCTCAGATAATCCCTGAGCAGCAGCTCGTAGCGAGGAATCCTCTGAACCGGCTCCAGCATGTGATGCTGCAGCGTCAGGTTCCCGCAGACGTCCTGCTTCTGTACGTTCTGGACCACACTCTTGAACTGAGACGACCTCTGCGTCCACGTGTTGACCAGATCCATGGCCCGGTCGAAGTTCTTCACGTACTCCCCGTACATCTTCATGAACGGCGCCAGTTTCTGGAGGATGTCTCCGATCCGAGGGTTGGAGTTCCTGCAGCGAAGAAGACGAGACGGAATTAAACATTTTAGAGCCGGCGTGGGATTTATTGTTGTTATTAAATGTAATCAAATGATATAATATCATGGTTATTACCAGTAATTACATGTTATTACAGCATGAGTATCATAGACGATTGATTAGTAATCTTTCTGATTGGCCCTTTTCAGGTAGGTAGTTTTTTACTTCCAGTAATACCACATATTCATACACAGCAAGTAAAAAAACACTCATATTAGTGGCCAGCAAGAGCTTTGAAGTTTAACTCAATATTGACTTAAAAATAGCTTAGATGTCGACATCATTTCCTAAAAAATAAATTGTGTCTTGCGCAAAGTACATTTCTGTATTTATTTTTAGAGGGTAAATTACCCTATAAATAATAAAAACACACTGACACACATTCTGTTCAAACTTGTTTTAACTCTTTGTATTTATATAAAATATTTGGCCAAGGACTTGGACTGAGTTTAAAAATGGTTGTCCCTTGAATGATGGAGTTTGACCTTCAGCGCCCTCTGCTCACCATTCTCCTGTAATTCGAGTCTTGAGCTCAGGAAGAAGAAACTTGTCGTGGAAGCAGTAGATGGAGGAAATGTTGGAGAAGATCCCTGTGATGACGTCCTGAGGGATTCCAGCTTCAGTGAGCTTAGTGCAAAATACCTGTGAACCCAAATATGTATCAATATCCAAATGAAAATAAAATAAATCAATAAATATATACATGTATATACACAGGAGAAAAACCTGAAAAATATTTATATAAAAATATTCTCTGTATAAAACATTTCATTAATTTGAGGTTATTTTTAAAAAGAATATCTTCACATTATTTAAAACAGTGGTGAGAATTAAAATGTTTTTAGAGCCAACATTGACTATTTAAAAAAAGCCACCAAGACAATAAAAGAAGGGAAAAAACGATTGATTTTGTAAGTGCAGACTTAAATACAGTATATATAAATATATGTTTATAAAACAGATAAAAATGGTTTAAGTTATTATCTTACTCTATATTATTGTAATACGTCCAGTTTAATTTAATTGTAATCATAAAAGAAAAAATATAAACTTGACAATAATAATAATGATAATAAAAATATGATAACTAGAAGTCTTTTTTTTAATTAACTTAATTTATTTTCTGAAACAAGAAGTGAGTTCCGTGAGACAAAATAACTAGTTTGCTGTCAGAAACTTTTCATCTAATCGGTAAAGGGCCACATAGGGGCCCCTGGGCTGCAGTGTTTGCATAAAATCAACAGGTAAGACTAAATATTGTCTATTTAAAAATATTGTTTCTGCTTCTGTACACAACATATAAGTGCAAAGGGCAGACTTCTGCCAAGCAGCTCTTATACACACGTATAGTTTTTACCCAATACAATTGCACTTTGTTAATTTATCAATATAATTTAATGCTTTTTTTTTTTAGTTTAAGAGCTCAAAAGGGCAGCAGATGGCAGTAGCGTTCTGGAACTCACTAGCACAACACACATCACGCTTAGAACCACAAACTAGTTTCTTTAAATAAGCAATGTTTTCCAAAAATGTAATTGTAATTCTCATTGTAAGTTATTTGCTCGCAAACAACACAGAAAAATACCTCCTTAGCCGAGGGAATAAATAAACCTAGTGTATATAAAAATGGATGTCATTTCAAACCCTTTTAGTTCGCAGGGAAGACAGCAGAAGAGCAGAGTTTCAATGGAAACAATGTCAAAGTGTGGTGTGACAACAACAGGAAGTTGATGGTGAGTTCGTCGCTATGAAAACTATTGTTTGGTTGCCACATATTCATGTGTTAAAACAGACACAGCGACGCAGGAAAGAACATTACTTCACCTTCATATAATTACCACAAATATTTGATTTTTAAGACGTAAAAAAATGTATGCGATAGCTTTAGCTACGAACGAATGGGAATCCTTTAGTCACAACTAGCACAATAACTTGGGATTTGTGGTTTGAAAAAAAGGTATAAAGAATTATTCATCAAAAATCTTGACGATGTTCCAGGGAACTACGTTGATGTGGATGACATAGAAGCCTACGAAGCACGTGCACGGACACCCACTCATGTTTACTGCTCTGAGTAATCCAGTCCACAGAGGGCACTTTGTTCTTGTAGATCATAGTGGACCGTTAATCCAGCCATGATCACAATCTCCTAAAACCTCCTCAGGATTTTCATTTTTGGATGGGAAGGACCGCAGACGTCATCGGGTTCACTGACCTGGTCGAGGAGGTCGAGGCGTCGGACGTAGGCTTCCTCGGTGTGGAGAAGTTCTTTGGCGATGTTCAGGAGTTTCTGAGTCTCCGAGCACTGACATGAAGAAAGGAACGAATAAACATGTGACTGTTAATCACACTGAATATAAACATGGATTTTACAACCTTATAGTGTGATAAGAAATAACATCATCAAACAATGAACAAAAAAAAAACATGAAAAAACATCATCAAACAAATCACTGTCAAACAACCTCTACCTTTTCTTCGTCAGTATTATTAATAATAATAATAATAATAGATTTTTAGTAGAGACATTCTTAGCAGCACCAGTTACAGATAAACACCTATGAAAATAACAAAATTCCAAAATACTATGTTGTAAAAACTTCTGGAAATACGCAAAAAAACACAACAATAAGATATAACAATATGTAACAGTAAGATATGCAAAATAAACTATTGATAACAATTAAAATAAAATCTAAACTATACAGACCTTTATATAATAAACAGAATATACAGAAAAAAAGATATTAAAACCAGTTATTAACAAAAAATAAAACAAGTGTATTGCTTCTACCTTTCCGGTAACACTTTAGAATGGGCGACACATATTAATAAATAATTAGCTACTTATTAACTGTGTATTCACAGCAAATTTACCATGTATGAACCATCATGAAGTACTAACTCACACCTAGTTCATGGTGACTATATTCTTCACTTAATATCATGATATTAGGGGGTTCACACTGAACTACACCTTCATTAACTGTTGATTATTAACAGGAAATAAATGATGACAACTAGCTTTTCTATATTCATCCCTTATTAGGTGCAGGGAACATGAAAGAAATAATTAATTATATATAATACTGTCTATTTTAAACTATAACTATATAAATTATAAGCAAATGATTGCTTCCTAATTACTCAAAAACTCAAAAGTATTTGTAATTGCATTTATTTTCCTGTTTCAAAGTGGCAGCATATTTATAATTCATTCACGAGTATTGAATAATAAGAATGTCATTAATATTTCTATATTTGTTATTCTTTTTTCCATTGAAGGAGACAGTATCGTTTAAGTGAATTTACTTCTGTTATGGTACCCAATAAGGGGGTCAACATAGAAAAGCTAGTTGTCATCAAAGTCTATCTGTAATAACATTTTTATTTCCTGTTAATAACCAGTGATTAAGTTGACATGTAGAGCTGCAGCTCAGGCCGACACATCTCAGACAAGAGACTGCTCTATTTTTAGTCTGTTGTTGGCACACACACTCACACACGCAATCGTCCAGGAAATCAAGCGTGAAGACCTCGTCTCTCTTCATAAACACAAAGTTAAACTTCCTTTTTTTTTTTTAATCGCACGTACAAGAAGCAGTGGAGTTGTCAGTCCAAAGCAACTCTTCACCGGCTTCAAAACACTATCTCTGTGCGACTCACATCCCAGAACGAACCCTCATCCTCCAAGACAAGGCTGCCATCACACAGCTATCAACCTGTCAGCTGGAGTGACACACACACACACACACACACACACACACACACACACACACACACACACACACACACACACACACACACACACACACACACACACACACACACACACACACACACACACACACACACACACACACACACACACACACACACACACACACGCACGCACGCACACACACGCACACGCACACGCACACACGCACACGCACACGCACACGCACACGCACACACACACGCACAAGGACGAGCGACACAGGCGGACGTCAAAACAGCCTTCCTCCGCACAGCTGCTGCCACCAGGAAGAGAAGGAGTGACGAAAACTTTCACCCCAAAAAATGGGTGTGTGAAGTCAGCTGAGACTAGATAGTTGTGTCCGTGATATTCAACTCTGAACATTTCTAAATATGCCCCTCACTTCAGTGCTATGATACATTTTTATTGTCAAATTGTCATCAGTTTATTTGTTTATTGAAGTTATAAAAGCTCACCCTGTTGCAAGCATTTGTGGACGGATATAAGACAAATGTAAAATGTCTGTTGTATTGATTGTTGAAGTCATAAAGGAGTTTTATTTTGACATCTGTCGAACGCTAGCCCCTTCCTGTTCAATTCAATTCAATGTTATTTAAAGTGCCTTATTATAACAAAGTTTTGGATAAGGAAAAACAGATCCCAGCAACACGTCAAGACGAGTCTTTTTTCATCACACAGAAGACAGGCTTACAAATATGCTTCAACTCGTCCATTAAATATAAATGAAAACTGTCATTTTCTACTCACCCTCATGTCGACTAAGGGTTGGGATTATTTGCCGAGTAATCTGTTCCTTTTTAGAGTTACAGACAGAAATGTTTGTTCATTTTAATGTAGCGACTGGAGCTCAGTTGTCGTCTTCTTTATCTTCGTCCAAAAAGACAAACTTAAAAATATCCAAATACCTCCATAATGTTTACCGTGACGTTCGTCTTGTATTGAAGCCTCGACATAAGAAATAGTTTCGAAAAAACTTGAATATGTATATATTTTAAGTTTGTTTGTAGCGGAAGTTATTAGTCTTTTTGGTGAAGATGAAGCTAGGCTAGCATCTAGCCTAGAAGATAGCCTAGCAGCGCCTGCTAAAAGCAAGCTGCTAAATTGCTATGTCGAGGCTTCAATACAAGATGGACTTTACAGACGAGCAGTATGGAGGTATTTGGATGTTTTTAAGTATCTTTTTGGACGAATATGAAGACGAGCTCCAGTCGCTACATTAAAATAAACATACATTTTTGTCTATAACTTTAAAAAGGAACCGATTACTCCCAACACTGTGTTTATGAATGACAGGTACATGTGACCGAAAATAAAAATCTGCTGACAGGTCATGTTTAAACGGCAGGTGCACTCTGTTATTGCCGAGTCTAGATAAGCGTCGGCTGGAAAAAAAGGTGGTTTGTCTTCTTTGTAACCACAACAATGACTTCTTATTTCAGTACGTGGTTGAAAAGGTCTAGATAACGGTCAGTGGGAGACAAAGGAGAAGCGTCTCTGACAAGTCATTACATTCTCTAGTAACAGGTTTTTCTTTTTAAATGCATGTTTGACAATCCCTCGTCTGAGATGATGAAAGAGGTGAGACGGTCATGTCTGAGATGATGACTCACCTTGTTTGCCTCGGAGAGAGGATCAGGTAAAAAGACGGGCGTGTCCGTCAGGGAGTTGATCTCCCCGCCGCTGCCCTCGTCCAGGTCGCTGTCCTCGTCCTGCGTCGAGTCCCGTTTGTTGCTCAGAGTGACGCAGCAGGACACGCTCTCCGTCTCCGTCACGCTGTCGTAGTGGTCCTCCTCGTCGATGGCGTCCTCGTTGGGGAACGCCTCCCCGTCGGCGGTGCAGGACGGGCTGTCGATGCCGCTGTCCCGGTTCGGGATCTTGATCTGCTCGGAGGAGTCCGGGTTGTCCAGGAGCTCGGTGGACGATCCGTCCTCCCGCTCCACGTCGTCGAGGCAGCTGTGCGAGATGTCCACGTCCATGCAGTCGTCCGTGACGTCCTCGGCGCCGTCCAGGTGCACCGAGGACAGGCAGGACAGTTCGGACACATTGTCGGACACCTCGGGGTTCCCGAGCGAGAGTTTGTCCACGGTATTGGATTCCGAGGAGACTTTAGAAGAGCTGTCCAGACCACAGGAGGAGGTCATGTCCGAGGCAGTGTCCATTTTAAGACAAAGGTGCAGCTGGGACCGGGGCAGAACCCCCAAAATAGGCACCCTACAAAAAAGAGGCAAGATATTTACTTACAAATAAAAATCATCGTCGTTTACTGTTCATTACAAAATACAAAAAAACTATAAAATCATGTTCAAAATATAAGATAAAATGCTATTAAACTTGATTAATTCATCATTAAAAAAGAAAAATGAAGGTCTTTCAAATAACTAAACACGTGACTTAATTGCAATACTTTGGTTCAATTTTGAAATGACATTTGAATCGAAAAAGGCAGGATGAAAATACTTAAATTAATTAATTAAAATAATATAATGTAACATCATATTTAAAAAGAAATACAGTCAAACTAGTAAAAAAAAAGAGGTGCTTAAATAAAGAACTTAAAGAGATATTTAGAATTTCTCTGTCTTACAATATTGATGCCAAATCTTTCTCTTGCACTTTTACAATGGAAAACTTTGCAAACTTTTATTTTCCAAAATAAAAGTGATATTTTAAAATTGTCAACAAAGAGATGCCACTTTTCATGATAATGGATTTTGTCTGCGTTCTGTTCTGTCCATTTACAACCAAAATTAACCTTCCTTCTGGCTCAGCTCAATATTGGCACAATTAAAAAAAAAGAAGCTTTTGACTAAATACATTTTCCTTTGCGTGACAACATGATCAGACACTAACTCACGGCTCCGGGGAAACTGAGCGTCTGCTCTTGCATAAACTGACCTTTAATGCAGGAAACTGCTCTACTGTGCAAGGAGCAGGAAACTCAATTGTCAAATGAACCTAATTCTACCAATAGAATCATTTCAAAGCCTTAAAAATAACGACACATTGATGGAAAAAGCATAGATTCAAAGTCACTCTCACCTGGAGTTCTCAAACTTCTCGATCAGCAGACCCACTTTCTGAGCTTCCCTCTGCGATAGGGGTCCGGGACTCGGGGGCGCGACGGTGGGCTTCGGTTTAGGCGGAGGCGGGGGTGCCGGCAGAGGCCTCGACGGTGCCGGCGGGATCCGTTTGGGCTTCTTGTCCTGCCCGAGAGCCAGCAGGTGCGCCGGTTTAGGGGGCACTGGCGTCGCAGAACACAGAGGGAGAGATGAAGGTGAGAAACCCGAACGAGAGAATCTCCATGGTTAAGTCCAGCCGGTCAAAATGAAGTGTAATCCTCCGAGAAAATACAGAAGTGCAGCCGGGGTAAGAGATGGAAATAGTGACAGCGGTTCGGAGCTGCGCCGCCCGAATGTCAGCGATCTGCCAACTTCCTCATTCGAGAACAGGATGCAGATATCAGCAGACATGCAGCCAACAAAACACCAATAAATTGATTTATTACGCGTTTGTATGAGGAGAGTTGTCGTGGTGCAATGTGCAGACACATGGCAGGTTTCACCGCTTTCTGTCACTCGTGTCTTACTTATGGAGAGCAAACCAGGATTTAACGGATCAACTCTGCGTGAAAGTATGAGAAGATGCAGAAGTTTACAGTATCAACAGTAGCATGTTAGCGTCACAGGGTCGGCAAACAGTTGTATCAATGAGTCATTATGTGATAATTATACCATAATTGTTCTGAAATACCATCAGGATCCATCATTTGATTGAAGATTTGCAATCAGAGATATTTCAACTACATGGATAGTTAACATTATAGTGTTGTATTAACCAGACGGTTGTGCAAATGATTGTACAACAGTTTGAAGTAGTTGTCCTTGTTGTAACTTGTGTGATTGTGCAAATACTAGTAATAGTTTACCCAGAATTCAATTGGCACTCACCCCCATGTTGACTAAGGGTTGGGATTATTTTCAGGGTAATCTGTTCTTGTCTTCATCCTCGTTCAAAAAGACAAAATTTAAATCATCCAAATACTTCCATACTGCTCGTCTGTCCTCTTGTACTGAAGCCTTGATATGTGGTAAAACCAATTAAAGTATATATTTGGAAATTACTTACATTTTCTGTACAAACAAGCTTAAAATATAGACTTAAGATTGAAGCTTCAATGCAAGATGGACGTTACAGACGAGCAGTATGGAGGTATTTGATTGTTTTTAAGTTTGTCTTTTTTGGACGAAGATGAAGACAACTGAGCTCAAGTCGCTAAATTAAAATGAAAAAATGTTTGTCTATATGTCTTAAATGGAGCAGATCCCAACCCTTAGTCGACATGAGGGCGAGTAGAAAATGTATTTCCCTATAAAGCCCCTATGCATACGATTTTAAACATTCTTTCTGGCTCCCCCTAGTGACAGACATAAGCGTTGTGCTGTTTACTCTTTCTTTAGTGTATTTATTTAAGAGCTAGACTTTGATGACGTACATTTTAAAAAGATGGTGCTTTGGAGATTTGTGAGTTATATCATTGTTTTGCTTATTATTTTCCTTTTTTTTTTATTCTTAAACATCTATTATAAGATATTTTAAACTAAATAGTAAACCCCAACAACAGTGTTTATGTTAAAAATATTTATTTATTACTGTATGTTTTGTGTCGCTTGAGTTTCAACATTCCTTCAACAAACTCCACTTAATCCTCTTCTTGCCACGACAACAATCCCCAAGTTGTTCACATTTAGTATTCATAAAATGCCTCGACACAACACGCCACGCAGCAGCTGGCCTTCTTTAAACCGGCAGCTTCAGCCGAGTCGACCCACTGAGCCGCATGAGTGACAGAGCGAGGCCGGCGAGCCGACGTGAACCGCTTTAAGAAAACAAAACCGTCGAGTCGAGGACCCGCAACCTTTTTTTTTTTTTTTTTTACCTTGAGGTTTCTGTGAAGTTGGCGGTCTGGGTGAGGTGGACGGCTGGGGCCGGGGTTTGAGAGCGGGCTTTTCCTGACATGGTCGCGGGGGGGTCTGGCCGGCTTTTTCCACCAGCCGCGGAGAACATGGGTAGTCCACCGATCCGCACTGGTACTGCAGGGAGGCGGGGGGGAGGTCTGCGGAGAGGAAACCAAAATCTTCGGTTATTTTGACCGTTGCAATAAGATTAGCCAAACACGCGCGCGGGAGTTTAATCCTGAAAACACTGATGCAGTGAGAGTACAGATTGGGGGGGTCCGGAGGGGGCACGACCTTGAGCCCAGCATGTGTTTTAGGATTTCACCCAAACAAATATCCGTTAATGAGGATTAAAAAAAACTCGGCTGGATCGACCTACAACACCCGGGGCCGGAGAGGAGTATTGGTGTCAGTCACAGGCGTTGATTGACTCACATTTCTTACCAAACTACCCTCACTTTAAATATATTTTTTAAAATAGCCTAGAATGTTTTAAAATATCAATAAAAAATGAATAGCTCATCAATAGGTCGTTTTTGAATCAGGTTTTGGTACAAAAAACTACAGATGGTTCCGATAAAGCTTTGTGAAGCAGTGTCATTATTTTCAGAGGCCACTAGATGGCGGTCTCTGTACTATTCTCCTTTGTTTTGAACTGCTCTTATGAAACACATCACATCATTTTTTAAACTGATGGCGCCACCTACTAACCTCTAAACAACACGACACTGTTTCATGAAGCTTCATCAGCCAGTGATGGTCTGATGAAGCTTAATGAGGCAATGTCATTATTTTCAGAGGCCACTAGATGGCGGTCTCTGTACTATTCTCCTTTGTTTTGAACTGTTCTTATGAAACGTCACATCATTTTTAACTGATGGCGCCACCTACTGACCTCTAAACAACACGACACCGTTTTTTATGAAGCTTCGTTAGCTAGTGATGGTCTGATGAAGCTTCATGAAGCAGTGTCATTATATTCAGAGTCCACTAGATGGGGGCGTCTCTGCATTATTTTCCTATGTTTTGACCATCTGTTTTAATGAAACACCACATCATTTTAAAAATAATAGCGCCACCTACTGACCTCTAAACAACATGACACTGCTTCATGAAGCTTCATTAGACCATCACTACAAAACAAAACAATTCAATGCCATAAAAAACTAAAAAAAAAAAATCGACAAACGCTCTAAATCTTCTTGTGTTTACATTCCCTTCCCTGTGTGAACTCCTCGTGTTGTGTCTAGCGCTGAGAACAATGTCGCGTCTCCTGCTAAATTATGGTAATTCCCGTTCAAAATTCACATCCTTTTCTCTTGGTTGAATAAAACAGTCGACTACATCAGCTAAAAAAAAATGCTTCTGTATTGGATTTAACAGTTTTAATTTAGGCCTGCTCGGAGGCACAAGTAGAGGACAATCTCTCCCGGTAATGAGGCCAGTAAATGTTCAAAGCCCCCATGTGGAAAACCGGCAATCCCTTTTGCCACTATAGTCTGGAGGGAAATACATATTTTCTTTTCCATGTGGCCTCTGGGCAACAATCACCTTCCCCTGAAGTTTACGGCTCCGGCAATCTTCAAACCGAAAGGTGACCCGGGGTCACAGAGAAAAAGAAAAAAACGGGTCTTGAACTTAAACGATTGTCTACGGATGAACTCCCTGACCGAGGGCCCGTCTATATGGACAGACCCCCGTCCTGGGAAAAACAAACAACCGCCGAAGACACGAGCTCGAAGGCTGGTGGTCATGGCAACACGGAAAAGTCACGGCTATCTGAGAGGAGAATCTGACCCTCATATCAAACTGTCTGACACCAAACACACTCTTGGTTCCACAGCAGAGCCGCTGACTACTGACATTTTCCTGAGTAAAAAGTAAATAATTTGTGTTATTTCAGTGTTTGATAATCTAAATATATATTTATAATCAGAGGATTAAACATTACCTTGACACCGGCTCTTCCGCCTTACATATCCAAAGTCCAGAGGACAAGGAGGAAGAAACAATCCAGAAAGTGTTCCCTCCCAGTTTGACAAAGTCCTCTGAAAAGCAGCCTCAGCGAAAAGCAAACACACACCTTGGAAAGTCCTTCGAAGCCAAAACGGTGCTTTACACCCAAACACAAGTTCACCTGTGCGCACCCGAGTGTGTACGAGGATCTGCACCTGTGTGTGTGTACACTTGCCAAACCTGATCCAGGTTCCTCCTCCCGGGGAAGAAGTGACGTGACCGTGCGTCTGTGCAAAAGATCACTTCGCACGGAAATCACAACCCAGAGGCTGCTTTATTTCATCTGTGACCTTCCATCAGTCCAATAAAGGTTATCTTTTTTAAACCATACTTTTGAATGTTGTCATTGTTATTATCAGGAGTAATTTTCACTTCAAGTAATATTGATTATTGTAGTAATGTGCGATTTTCTTTTTCTTGATACTGTATTGTACTGAAAAATGTTTTATATTACAATAATTTGTTTATGGTTTCTAGTTACATACATACAATAATGTATGTGTACAATGAAACAACAATAAACGCATCTGATAGTTCGACACACTCACTGCTACTCAAGTGACGACAACCACAATAATAATATATAAACGCATTGGATAGCTATACACAATCTCTGCTACACAAGTGACGACAACAACAATAATAATAACTAAACACATCAGATAGTTTGACACAATCACTTCGACACAAGTGACGACAACAAAAACAATAATAATAACTAAAAGCATCTGATAGTTCGACACAATCTCTACTACACAAGTGACGACAACAACAATAATGATAACTAAACACATCAGATAGTTTCGACAAAATCTTTGCTACACAAGTGACGACAACCACAATAATGATAACTAAACGCATCTGATAGTTTCGACAAAATCTCTGCTAAACAAGTGACGGAAACCACAATAATAATAACTAAACGCACTGGATAGTTCGACACAATCTCTGCTACACAAATGACCACAACCACAATAATAATAACTAAACACATCAGACAGTTGGACACAATCTCTTCTACACAAGTGACGACAACAACAACAATAATAATAACTAAAAGCATCTGCTGTGTTCGAAACAATCTCTGCTACAGAAGTGAAGTCAACAACAATAAACACATCTGATAGTTCGACACAATCTCTGCTACAAAGGTAGCAAAAACAACAATAACAACATACAGTAGTTTTGACACAATCTCTGCTACAAAAGTGAACCCAAAATATCTATTACAATTCAGATTCAAATATTCACGGTGTTTGTTCATTATTGTGTTGTAATTACACTCCAGGCCGCTACATGGCAGCAATCATTACGTTCTCCGCAGCTAAATGAACAACTGAATTACTATATTATTATTAATATTTAAAATACTTACTAAATAAATAAAAAAATCCATATTATGTTTTATTTATGTATATTATTATCCCAAATTAGTTTTTTTTATTTAAAAGAAGAAACATATCAAACAATTTTGTGGGTGAAAACAAATCGCTGGCAAGCTAGCTAGCTAATAAGCTAACTAAAACAAGTAAGCATAATAAACATATTATAAAAATACATGGTGTTACGTGGTACGTTTTATTATGTGTGTTTGTAAAATGATAAAGGGAATTATTATCTTTGAGGTGTGACTTTTAAATATTTATACATTTATTCAACCGTGAAAAGGACTCACAAATACAGATAATATTGTGGACAAACTATGTTGTTTGTTTTTACTTTAAGTAATCTCACTAAATCTAATTTTATGGAAAATTTTGATTGACATTTGTTTATTTAGGAGTATCCAGAATAAGAATTACATCTCAAACCTCTATCTGTTCATTGAAATCAACATTTTATATGAAACGACTCATTAAATGAACTGCACTTGTGTCTTCCTGCTGCCATGACAACCGCTCACCATCAGGAGCCATCACAATGCATCCCTTTCATCTGTGGCCGCGATTTAACTCGCACACGCTGAACTGAACAAACACACTCACGGTCAGAACCAGAAAGACCACATTGCAGTACAGTATTTTTTTTTTTTATGATGGAGAGGATTCTCACGGATATTCAAATACTTCCAGGTATTTGACACTCGGGCTGAAGAAAGTCTCGTCCGCGTGTAATGACTTCGGAATGTCGAGGTTATGTCACGAAGAAACCTCTCGCCTCCATGAGCGGTTACATGAACTAGAACTCGACAGTTAATTGCCCATTAACTCAATCCTGAGGAGGTTTTATTTTTACATTAGACTCACAGTCTAGCCAGAGACCCCCCCCCATCCCCCCCCGAGTCAACCACCATCCCTCCTGGAAGAGTGATCGCCGGGTCACGGCTCAACAGCCTCTCTTTTGATTTACAACCGGTGAGGTGGAGACGACACCCTCTCGTCCTTATCTGCGCCCGCCACCCGCCGCTGAACCCCGACATTTTGTGCTCGTGCGACACATCATTACCTCGACACGACCTCCTGAAGTCTGTCTCAGTGTGTTGACAAAGAATCGATCGATGACACAGGGCTGAGGCATCTGGTCTCGTGTCTCGGAAAAGAGACCAGGTCTGGTAGAGACCCAGAGAAGTCAAGAAAGATATTAATAAATATAAATAATTCACGATATATACATCTGGGGATGTGTTCCATATATGAGGCAGATTCATTGTTTCAACAAATATTACTACTTCATTATATCTTAAACCCTAAAAGTCAATTAATGTTTGCTTGAAACCACGACACATATCAAGAGAATCCATCACTTTTATATCGCACAACCATGATCATGTAGTGCAGATATTAAAGGAAATATGAGCGTAGGCGCGACAGCTGCCGTGGGATCTTTTTCCCTCGGATTTCTCTTGGAGTAATAAAGCTTCTAGTTCACCACAGGGAATAATTGTGTCTACACACAAGTGCCAGAGGATCAACAGCCATCCAATCCCACATGCTCATGCACGGCCATCTTTTTTTTCTTCCTCATCGACTGGTCCTTCTCGCCCTCCTCTTATCACACCCTCCATCTTTGAAAGAGTTTTTCACCCCAAGGATTGGTGGATCCTACAGATTAATAGCAGGAGATTTTTTCGGGGGGGGATAGATTGAAGATTGAAGAGAGAGTGAGAGGATGGTCGAAGTGGTAAGTAGTTGAAACATACAAACGCAGCAGGGAATGAGCTAATGGAACCATCTGTGGTCAGACACGAGCGGTGAAGTCCAAACATAAACTCAGTGGCACTGGTTGAAGAAGAGGTCTGGCTTCTGGTTAGGACTGAATGAGGCTCGTTTTACTCGACACGTTCACTTTGAGTCATAGAATCCAGGTTTTTATTTCTTGTTTGGACGTTTTGTTTAAACAAAAAGCCAAATAAATCAGATTTCTGACACATAAACCAAATTAAAACTTGAGCCGAACTTGAGAGAAATATGCATGATTGTTTCATTCCAAGCCTGTATTCATACATCATGCGAGTGACTCACATGGGTTGCATGTCATATCAAGTCATGTATGTGTCCCTTTCCCCTTTCCATGGATCCAAGGGTGAAATGTTAACACGGCATTAATAATTCCTATTCCAATATGAACTCCGTGAACCGGTAAAGAACCATCGCCATGGAAACGTGGATGATCTATATTACCGATATAGCAGTTAGGTCACAGTGAACTATAAATAAACGTGCTTGGAGGAGTGTGAAGTGAGGAATTACAGTTTCCTGTAGAACAAATAAATGAAAAAATGTAAAAAATATATTTTTAAAGTTGTAGTAAATAAGTCTTATTTTTTATCTTTGTAATTTAGGGGAATTTAAAGCTCAAAATGGGTTCCTTAAATGACTAAATGTGACTTTTAATGAAACTAAAATAGCTTTTTAAAGTCATTCCACTGATGCCACTGATAATTAAACCACTGTTAAAAACATTACTAGCTAAAAAATAAATCCTTGAAATCACCAGACCTTGACTCTTCAGCTGACAGAACTCTCGGAGAACCTTCTCGTACAGGAAACGATGACACTGATGACGGGAATGATTAAAATTTCATTCTCATGCATGATCGGCTCGCACGTTAGAGGCTCTCTGACTGGAAACCACGACAGCAACAAGAGGCTTTTATGACGGATCCTCGCAGCAAAACTCAACGCATTACGCTAACAGACCACAGTGTGTCAATTAGGACCTGCCGAGGACAACAAGGAGGGGGTTTGCAACTGGTCTCGCTGCGTTTGAACCCACGGCTCGGAAGAACGGTCCGGACAAAAGCGGTCGTCTTTTTTTCTCTCCACCTCCACACCTATCTACTGGTGCTGGAAAAAATAATTCTGCTCTTTCCATTGCCACAGGGCGTGGGGGCAGTCTCGGCAAATACAGGTCTGACTCGTGAGTCATCTCATCCTGAAGCCTGGAATAGCATTTTCAAAACAAATCTCAATCACCCCCCCCCCCCCCCACACACACCACTACCACCATGCTGTCCTGGAGAAGTCCACGCTATCATGAGGATTATAGCATTTAATCTTCTGGGTGGAGGAACCATCGCTCTTCAGACAGATGGAGCATCTCCGGGGGTATGAACGGATTGATCACTCTGGCATCCATTGATTGGTGGGATTAACTGGTCAATGCAGGGGAAGAGACTAGTTTGAAAAGTGTTTGAGGGAATGATTGATGAGTTGGTGGCGTTGACCCACATATGCACGAATGCACGACAAGAAGCATATGTGCTATAGCGATGTATATCTTCACTACTAAGGCCGATACGATACACTGAAACCACCTGACTATACAATGAGATTCAAATTATTTACTCATGATGTGACTTTATATTAATAATATAATTACAACAAAATTGGATTCAGTAAGTGAGGGTTTGAGACTGTAATATTCTTGTCAGCTTTCTTCCCTTACAAGCGAAGAAAAATTGTTTTACTCTCAATTTGATCAATTTTTCTAATGTTCTTTCAATGGCTGTTTTAAATGGAGCAAAACCAATAACAATAATAATTACATAATTCAGTATGTTTAGGCAGAGCAGTCACATTTATTCACAACAGTAACAATAGTATTATAACAGATACATTAGAATATTGGAAATTAAATACATATATTTAAACCTTTTCGAACCTTTTAAAATCTTAGACAATATAAACAACTTAAAATAGTGGTACTTAAATAACAATTAAACAAGACTTATTGTTTAATTGTTTAACACCTACTTCACGGTGTATTTAATCTAACTTGGTGACAAGTTTTTTCTTTAATTATTGATTGATTTAATTGATTTGATAGATCTAAGGCATTGTTTGAATAAAGCTTTAAGCTGGAAAAGGCAAAAATAATTCCACAAATTTGACTTGGGAGTCTTTTAAGGGACATCAAATGTCTCGTTTCTGGTGCGTTAAAGGTGGCTCAGAAATCGAAGTTACCATTACATTTGCCCATGCAAAAATGATAGAGCCGATGTATCGTGAATTCAACAGGAAATTAAATCGAACGCATCTTGAATCTGGCAATGTGACCACATCTTAAAAAATATTTGTATCGATGCATCAAAGTGAATCCGTGGATCTCCACATCCCTATTATGTACTACATTTACTCTTCTGTCTTCCAGTACAGTCAGCTTCAATTACCAGCCCTGGCGCTCAAAAATGTTCCACTGAGAAACACTCATTCTCTCCAAATTGCCCACTTTTTCCAAATAAAACACAACCCTCACTGAGAGACAAACCAAACACACCTCCCGAGACCACAGATTACTGCTCAGGTTCCCCTCAAACAGCAGGAAGTGGTGTTTACAGCGGCGACTACTGCATCCAAGACTTTAGTAGCAACAGATTTAATAGATAAAATTAGACAAAACCACTTTCCATCCACTGACCTAAACCATTGCACGGGCCATATACGATTATATCCCGGGATACAAGTGGCCCACAGGCCATCCTGCCATAAGTCAATGTCTGGGTGGGGTCGTTCCTATCGCCCCGTATGTCTGGTCCGGGGCAGGAGTGATGCCAACATGTGGGAAAAAAAAGGGCGTTTATAAATCACGCTGCTGATACATGGAGTACCCTGGTTGGGTGGTTCTGTCCAACCCAGGTCAACGTGTCATCCAGTCCCTGTTTTTCCTGTTGGCGTCAGACAGGGTGTAGACCAGAACAGGGTAGACCGGTCAGGTACTAGAGGGAGAAGATGAGTTACACTTGGATACAAAAGCCTTGAACTTGACACCGAAAATGATTTTTTCTAAATGTCACTCGGCCGCCGAAAAAAAGGCCGCGTCAGCTTTCCAGCCGCAGTATTTTCAGATGACTCATTAAGAGACGCTCGCGAGGATTAAAAGGAGTGACACGGATTGACATTTGGTTTCGGGAGGAGCTCGGGGAGGAAAAACTGGCAAAACGTTAACACCGACAGCGTTCTGTTACAGGGGGCCAGGTGAACACTAGACAGACTCATAAAGGCTTCCATTTCCTTAATGCCTTTAATGGCTGCAGCGTTTCCTCTGTGCTCGCCGCCATGATAGCGAGAAACACACGTCGAAAAGACAGAACCTCTTCTCCGTCCGTCGACATTCAACTTTCACAGCATTTTCTCATGTGAAAAGTAATATTTTGACATCAATTTCCCATGAGATTGCATAATAATTTGACCTTATCTTCCAAACAAATCTCTCACGATGTACTTTGACACGTAGCCGAGGCGACGTAGCAGAAGCTTCATGTCACCGCAAACACATGAAGACAGAGCGATGGTGACAAGAGCTAGCGTCGTCCGACCTCAGGCATCCGTGACAAACAGAGTGTTGCCGACTCACTGTAGTGAGCACATGCTAGCTCAATGGTCACCATGACTTTCATGAAGCTGTAGAGCAAGGGTTCTCAACGACACAGAGAAGGACAACACGAGTAGTAAATGAATAATAAAGTGCAAACAAGCATAAATATTTGAAGAACTTTTCTTATGAGTAAACAGCACCATTATCTTCTCTTCTAATATCCAAAGTTTTTATTGTTATTCCATCAGTTTCAAAAGAGCAAGACATTATTTTGGGGGGTGTTTGGTTCCAAAGTCCCTGTTCCAAAGTCCCTGTACACTGTACAGGAACACTTGGCAAAAGCAAGATTTTTATTTTAATTGCGTTTATTCGAGATGAGTCACAAGAAAACCGGAATTCAAGCAGGAAAAACAAACCAACAGAATCTATCTTGTTTAGTTTGGAATTGAAAGTGTTGAATTTCTTTTTGGCAAACTGGAAAATTGTGTCTATGATTTATCAAATGACAGCAACAAGAGCTTCTTTTGAAGCTTTAAATGACTTTTAATATAAAGTCATTTTTACATCTGTTTGAGGCCAAATATTCACAAATCTGACGCTTCATTTTCAATAAAGTCATTTGAAGCAGAGGTATGTGCCACCTTTCTACCTTTTTATCCAGCTAATATGCTGTTTGTTTTTTGCAGAAGTAGATAACTGGAATATTGTGTCTATGATTTATCAAATGACAGCAATAATAGCATCTTTTGAAGCTTTAAATCACTTTTAATTTAAAGACCACATGAAGATGAGTAAATTAATCCATGATCCCGTAGCTATGTTTTTAAGAACCTCTTTAACAGGCGTCTTCTCAAACCTCTGCTCTACAAGTTTGTTTTCAACCCAATTTACCCAGAAATCAATGGTCTTCTGTGATGTTTGGGGTTCGAGAGGATAACGTTGTAAAGAAGCCATTCTTACATTCAGCAGCTTGACTTTCACCTGACCGCTGGCACAGTCATTTAGGAGTTCTATGGAGCTGTGATGCCGGGGCAGCATGTCATCTGTCACCTGTGTCACCGCTCTTAAAGGTGCAGGGAACTTTCAACAAAAAGTGCATCATGGAGGCTTGATAATAACCATATTTTAAGGCAATATAGGAAGCCGTTTTTCATAGATTTTTAAACATTCTTCCCATCTGTCTCACATTTTTCCTGCCGAGGATTATTCCTTCAGCTTTGCGAGGTGAAAAGGAAGACTTAGAGGCCACTAAAAGCAGCTCACTGTCCTGAAATTTACCTTTTATGGTTACTGAGAGGAGCTCCATGTGTTCACAGGTACTGACTTTTTCTTTTTACAAGGAGACATTAAAGTCCCCTCCTGCAGCAACACATTCTCCGGTTCAACAACCCTGAAGGTTCCTGAAGTGTGTCTCACATGGACGAACACATGCAAACAAGGACGTGGACCTTTAAGACGGGACCTTAGAAACCCATAAGGATCGCATGCACTCGCGCCGTGCCCCGCAGCACATGTTCATTAAACTGCAGGTTGCGGGCTCGCGAGGAGCAGCGGGACACGACTACAAAGACGGCGTCGACACAGCAGCCGTATGAGCTTTTGAAGTGACGCGTTTGAAAAGAGTTTACTGCTCGGTTATAATGGGTTTTTTCTTTTTGCTTCAGGGAGTTTGAGGAGCTGTGTAGGGATGTTGAATAGCCATCATGTGCACTTACAAATCAAGTGTTGGACAGACACTAGTGGAATTGAACCATGCTGGTGACACAACATTGAAATTACATGTATTGGTTCATGAACATTGAAGGAGCTAGATTGTTTTTTTTAATCACATTAATCAACTTTTTTTTTGCTTTTTCCATTTGTACGGTTTTCCTGCTTTTTGTAGTGTTTGTCTTGAGTTATCGAGGTGATAAACGACCCTAAAGCAAACCTTGTTTTGTCCGGTGTATTTTATAATACAGTTTTTTTTTTATGTGTCAACTTACATCAACTTACTGTATATATGGCCTGATGATTTATTTTTTTCATTTTCTAACGATTAAAAGAAGACGGCAAGAAGCCTTGCTGGTGGAAAAGAAGGGTTGCAGAGAACAGTTACAATAACAAACAATCATTTTAAAACACAAAAAAACCCTCAAGTTAAGGGCTCTTCCAAGCCATTTTAGGTGGGCTTAAAAATAGATGTATTAATTACAGATCATATATATATATCATCAGCATCAACTTTGGCAATAAATCAGTCACCATGCATCGATCAATACTCACTTAGGGAAAACCATAGACATGCAAACGCATCCAGGGACTGTGAAGTGATTGACATGGAGGACAACCAGATGTTTAGAATGAATGAAATCAATAAAAGCAATACTGGATTATTAAAGATAGGGCTTTACATTGAGCTACCTATGAATGGTTTAGTTGGCAAATTAACCAAGGCTATTAAGCAGGACGGAGAGAACTAGATATTTGAGCGTAACTAAGAAGATATTCAGGTGAAGAGTTAGACAAACAGGATTGTGGGTAAGTTTAGAGGGATGTTAGTGGATTAAAGAGTTGGTAAATAAGTTAGTAGGTTTGTATCCAATTCTGTACGTAGTAATAGTCGATATAACGTCACCAATCTTTCTCTAATCAAAGTAAAAAATCCTGCCACCAACAGTCAGATTCCCAACACAACAACACGGCGATGCACAATATTTCGCGTGTTAATACCGGGGTCAACCACTTCAGCTTGAACTTTCCCTCGGGCTCTCAACGTACGTTAACAACCGTAACGTCTGAGACGCCAAGTTCTGCTCTTTGATTGACCTGCCGGTATTTTTCACTGCGTGTGATTTTACATACTCGCCAAAAAGTCCCGAACAAAGACAACACACATGCTCCGGTGGAGACGAGAGAACTCCTAACACTTTCCGACTGGCTGCTCGTAGCGAATGGAGTAAGTAAAAGGGCACAAAGCATGCAGGCGAACACACGCACCCGACAACCAGAAAAACACAACACTTGACTTGCTGTCTGGTTAAATACATTTGTCGTCATTACGATGACAACATTTTAAACTTCTCGCTCATTTGCGACGCCGACGCGACAGGAAAGCGCCACGATCCCCGACTCGGAGGCGAAGGGAAGACCCCAGGTGGGCAAACGCTGCAGGAAGTTGCGGCGTGATAGAACGCATTAATAAGACCAGGAACCTGCTGTGGTCACCGGCGGCTCTGTCCACTCTGGAGCCCAAGAATGAGGAGAAAGCCACTGGAATGACTTTGATGAGCACACAGGGAGTAGATGAGAGGAGAAAGAGCACTCCGGTCCCACACTTGAATTAAATAGCTGTGGACGCTGTGGGAGAGGAACCACCATTCCTATGGCTTTTTTCGCTAAAAGTAAACCTGTCCAAGTTCAAGTCCAATGACTCACTCCCTTTTCCACGGCCCAGAGGTTGAAGGATTTCACATGGACTCGCTGTCGGAGGTCCGCTGCAACTTTCTAAATGGCACAAGTATCTTAAATTATCTTGTTAAGTTTGACACTTGATGAGTTTTTCCTTAGATTTTGTACCGACTGAGCAGAAGTTTTGAACTTCAAACAAGAGTTTGGAATGAGTTATCATCAAGTTAATGCATCAGTACTCGAGATTAATACTTTAACTCTCAATAATCAACCTTTTTCCTGTTAAATGTTGGCATTATTTTTAAGATCAGCCTTAAAAACAAACATTAAGAAAAACATTAAGCACCATAACAGTCAATCCATGTGAGATTGGAGATTGTTTTATCTTGTCGGCGTTTTTATATTGCATCATCATCATCAAGATGCACAGGCAACTCTTACTTCTGAGAAAATACTTTTTTTTTACAAATATAAAAGCACCTAAAGATTTATAAAAAATTATATAAACCAATCTTCTTCATTGGTTGTCTTTCTCTTCTCCTTTTTGTGTGGTATCTACATTAACAACTATGTTGGACTACCTCTATTTTTAGTTAAATCATATTTTTCAAAAATATTGAATAAAAAAAAAATTGACACGCTGGTTATTTATGACAGCAATATTCATCTGGAGCAATAAGACTAATATTATATCATGTTTCCTCTGGTACATTGCATTTATGAACAAGAAATCCATTAAAATGTTAGGACACATGTTCACGGTTTTCAACACGTAGACACCAAGCATGCTTTGACATGACTTGTTTATTCGAAGTGTTATTACGAAAGAGTTTTTTATCATTTAGATCTGTACTTTTTGTGATCACTTGCAAAATCTTGTAAACAGGGTTGTTTGCACTTTATTCCACATTGTCAACCTCAGTTTTTTGTTGCATTTTTTCAGGTTTTCTTATTTTCGTTTTGTTCACAAAAGGCTGATAAACATTCAACTTGTTATTTGAATAAATACCAACTTTGTTAATCTATATGTTATGATCGTGGTGATACCTTTATTAGTAGGTTGTGTTCTTGTTATGACCAGTACATTGATATGCTTCTAGTTGTAGTAACACAAGAAAGAGGAGGATGACAGACCAGTGAGATATCAGGAAATGATAACTGATAATGATAAAAAAAAGGACAAAACAGAAACGTCTTGGGTTTTGGAATTATTTTTTCATTCTTTCCCATCGAGACCTTAGACTTAACTCTACTCCTGATCACTTTCAATACATCATGGCGGCTCATGATCTTGTTGTGGCTCTGATTCCTACTTAATTTGATATCGTTTGACTTGTTTGGAGCGACACAAGATTAGCAGCTCCGGTCGCATTCAAAGACGAAACGCTGAGGTCAGGCTTTAATTACTCCCAATCCCTTGTGTGTCCACACTGATGACGGCGATAATCCGAGAGGATCACCCAACGATCCAGGAAACCTTCCGCAGCTGCCCAGCTGTTCCGACAAAACGGAATATGTGTCAATGCTCGGCACTGCAACGGGCCCCATTGATCCGGGTCAAAAGGTCGTCGATTACACAGTCTCGCAGTCTCCAGGCGATGCCACGGTGTCTGCCACACACTCGGGGCTAGCACAGCTGCCGCCGGTGTCGCCATGGAAACACTCAGACTCCCCTGATTCTTCTCACAACTCCTCGCTACAATTATAGTGGAAAATACCTCACTGCTAGCATTTACGAAAGGTCGCCAGACATCACAGGTGGTCAGGTGACCACGCCGTCAATCTCTACCCGGGGATGGGGTGGGAGAAGCACGGGGGGGTCAACGGAGCGAAAAAGGGAAACATTAGCCTCGCTCACCGCTCGCACATCAGGACGCCCCGAGGGTTCAGCGCTCACTCCTAATTACCCCCGTGTTGTACTGACGGGGAAAAAAAGAAAAGCAAAACAAACCAGAACCAGGATGATCTGGGATTTTTCCCCTCAAAAGACTCGGAAAAAACGCCCACAAAAGTCACCGGTTCATGAAAGATGCAGACCGGCATGTATATTTCAGAGCCTGGATGATCACTACATCCGTGACCCAGACCGAGGGTCGCACCTGCTTCAATACTATAACCCACGGATTAAATATGAGACAAGGTTTAAAACCGGAGCTACTCACCAGCTTCTCGTCCCTCCCTGGTCTGAATACGTGGTCCTGAACCCGGTGAGATCCATAAAAAGTCCACCACGTTGCCTCCTGGATCTCTGGATGCTGGACGGAAGCAGCGACTGCTACTCCTGCTCCCTCATTGACTAACTCACTTCCTCTCTCCCTCCCTCTCCTCCACCTCTTCCTTCCCCTCCTCTTTCTCCTCCCTCCCTCCCTACCAACTCGCTCTCCCAGCCCCTAAAAAAGATCAGGTCCCCCCCCTCCTCCTCGCTCTCGCCCCGGTCTGATCCCGGAACAATGCTACCGTCGCTCTAAAGAGTGGAGCAGTTCTCAGACAGCTATAATGCCCCCCCTTCCCTTAAACTGTCGCCATGGAAACTAATGACCGCCAAAGCTAGCAAAGAGGAGAGTGGAAAGGGGTGGGGGGGAGAGAAAAAGTGAGGGACAGGAGTGGAGGAGAGGAAAAGTGGCTGAATGAAAGATGGGGGAAGTGTGTGTGCGGATGGGAGTGGGTGTGACCGAGCACGGGTGCGAGCGAAGTAGCAAAGAGGTGACATGTTCCGATCGTTTACTAATATTTGGTCAAAGTTTACTTACTTTTCGGGTGTATTTTCAGGATTTTGTTTAAATATAATGTGATAAGATGAATTTAAGTAACTTTATTATAATTAAATACACAACAGTATTTAATAGTTTAATCATATCTAAGCAGAAAAATCCTGGTTTTATTAATTAAGGAAGGTCTGCGTTAAATATGATGAGTTAAAAGATAAACCGGAACATTTAGTTTAATGGTTTTAAATGTTGTTTTAATTAATCCATTAAAGTCTTTAGGGTTCTTGAATGTTGTGACACCATTATGCATCAACAAATTCGTTTTAGTTGTAAATAATATTCTATTTAAATCAATTAAACATATATTTAAGACCCTTGACAGGTCACCTAGAGACTAATAGTAGAGTTAGAAAATGTTATATTCATATGAAATATATTATATAAATACAATAATTATATTTACGACTAGTAATACAAACAATTATGCATGTTTCACTTTATCTTAAGACCTTGTTCTATCTTCTTACGTTATTGATATTTTATTCCTTTTTCTACTCACACATTGACACTTAAAAGGTTAACAACTGGAAAAAGATGATTTATCACGTCAATAGATTCCTCATCACAACCTTATCTAGTGTATGTGTCAGATCCAAAAACTTTGATACCATTTATCCTTCACTCTTTGTCCCAGTTCCCCAGGGTCAACTGCAACGATGCCCTCATAAAACTAGTTACAGATATGAATAAATCATGTTTTTTTTACATTCACTGTATTGTTCCAGATTTTCCGTTTCTTTGTTCAATCAATGTTTTCAGTCTAAATAATACATGTTGTATTCTTTGGGGAGACAGTCGGGGGTCCGTGTCTGCGTGCCGTACCCCCCCCCACAGACACCATGATCACAAAAGCTGCCAGATTGACGCGTTCAAGCTGCTTCAACTCTCTTCATATGCACATATAATTACACCCCTCCCCCTTCATATTTCCCGAGACCCCCCCCACACACACACCCCCTTCCATGCATTCTCCAAACTCAATAGTTGGGGTGATGTCAGCCTCAAAGAGAAGGGTGACGTTTCCCCCAAAAACGCTGCTCAGAACCTCAAGGCATAACCATGGAAACAGCCGAGGAAACATCCCCAGCTCCGGAACGATAAGGGGGCTTTAAATGTGAGGAGGGGGTGCAGGGGTCCTACGTTGGATTCAGGAAATACAGGAGCTTTAAAAAGTGGAGTTCAGAAACATCTCCCGAGCGTCGGAGAAACAGGTGCCGCCCGAGTGTTTTCCCACGTGAAGCCTGGACCAGAGATGTGCAGCAGCCTTTGTGGGTCATCTAATGAGGCGTACGAACGGTGCCCCCTTTTTACACCCGGGAGAGGAATGCCGTGAGGATGGGGTGGAATGTTGAACCTCTCGGCCTCTTGTCACATCTTCGCATGACAGCTTTGGAAAAAGGTTTCACGCGTAGCCTAGAAGTTGTTGTGCTAGCATTTAGATTAGTTCCTCATAGAAAAAGTACTAGAACCTTTATAAGGAATAAATATGTGTATATATAAGAAATTGTTTTGTGTTTTGACAGTTAAGTACATTTATTTATAGCAAAACTTTTAGTTCAACTGTTTAGAATTTTATAGCTTCAAACTCACAGAAAACAACCATACAACACACATTATAATAAGACATATATTACTCACATTAAAAGGAAAAACAGTTATATTATATTTATAAATAAACAATGAAAAGAATCATTTAAAAAAACATTTGAGTTTACAAAAACACTCGTAATAAAAGTTTCTGATTCTGATGATAAAATAAATGAATAAAAATGATATTTATATACGTGTTTTATTATTTTTTGGGTGATATTTGTTGTTCTCACCTTGTACCCATAAACGATCGATAAATGCGAAGGGAACAACAAATAAAATATATTATTATTATTATTATTATTATTAGTGTTTACCTCGTTAGCATCGTCCTATTGTGAAGGATAAACTGCATATGTTAATTCATAATAAGGTAATATGACTGATTTTGTTCCTGAAATTGTAACATTTCATATATCGCTTTGTGTTTCTTCTGGAGTCGCTGTAGAAGTCTTTTGCTGACATTGCGGGCCATCTTTTTGACAAGATGTGTCCCAAAATAGGTCGACAAGTAGAACGGGGATGAAATACCAAACTGTTATGTTGGTGTAAGAACATCCAACTCAATAGAAATCAATGTCACTGGCCATTTTCATTCCTGTCTTTTTTATTCTTGGAGGCTTGATCTATCTTTATTATCTTCATCAAACACGTCAGATTCCTTCCTTTAAAATCGGTTTTTTTCTTCTCAAAGTTTTCTGTATACGTGTAGACATCTGTGGTTTAGCATAGATTAAACACTGGCATCTTTGAAGTCCTAAAATGGAAATAGATGTAAATTTACTTTGATTTTAAGACGACCATTCCAGGGACCGCATAAAAGACTTGCTGAATTTGAGGATTGTGGAAGATCTTAAAGAGACGGTTCACCCAAAATTAAGGGTTGGGATTATTTACAGAAATCTGTTCCTTTTTAGCGTTATCGAAAAAAATGT
Source organism: Callionymus lyra (assembly GCF_982586985.1). Lineage (NCBI taxonomy): Eukaryota > Metazoa > Chordata > Actinopteri > Syngnathiformes > Callionymidae > Callionymus > Callionymus lyra. Next base: position 14,604,419 of record NC_141836.1, on the reverse strand, counting down.
TTGTTCATTTTAATGTAGCGACTGGAGCTCAGTTGTCTTTGTCCAAAAAGACAAACTTAAAAACATCCAAATACCTCCGTACTGCTTTTTTGTAACGTCCATCTTGTATTAAAGGAATTAAAAGTTTGTAGCTGTAGCTCCAAGTCTCTCAGCTCCTGCTACTAGTTCTAGCTTTAGCTAGTTAGCCATTTTCTTTGAGACGATAAGTGATAGCCTAGGATTTTCAGCTAAAAAACAATTCCTCATGTCGAGGCTTCAATACAAGATGGACGTTACAGACGAGCATTATGGAGGTATTTGGATGTTTTTAAGTTTGACTTTTTTGACAAAAGCGACAACAACGCCACATTAGCAATGACATACTTTTTTGTCTACAACGCTAAAAAGTACTGGAATAATCTGAAAATAGCCCCAACCCTTAGTCAACATGAGGGTGAGTAGAAAACGAGTGAAATCTGAAATACGGGTGAACTAACCCTTTTAAGATAAGGGAGGTAACAAAGGCCGTCGTTTAAAGACAAACTAGTCCGTAAGGCTAAAGACTTTGAGAAACATCATTGTAGCTAAAACCCTTGCAACACTTTCCTCCTCTGGTTCTGATCGGCCCACCAGCAGGACTGCGAGGACACGGAGGACCTGGCCCAGTTGGAGAGTGTGGGCGGTGTGATGATAAAATGTGGAGCGATAACCAGACATCTTTTTTGAAAAAGGCTCAGATCGATCAGATGCCAGCCGAGTGGACGACACACTTGCTTTGGCTGTTTCCTCACAGCGTGGGGATGAAGGTTTTGGTAGAGAAGGTGTTGTCATGGAGACAATTCACATTCCACAGCTTGGAGGATTTTACCCGAGAAGAAAAGGAATACAACGAGTACACAGAGCACATGAGTACACAAGTGTAAACAAGTGTAATTGATCACTTTTTTCGTCCATCCTTCAAGAGAAACCAAACAGGAAGACCAAGAAGCTAGAAATGTGATCGGCTTGTAATGGAGACGGTTAAATGGGAGGTTAAACGCCGACCGACAATTTAAGTGTCAAGCGTCAATTGTTAAACTATTTGAGCTGCAGCCTCCGTTCACTGTGTAACCATTACTTATCAATATGCTGCCATTTATCCATTTAAACGTCTTCCATTCACTCTCCTTGATCTAAACGGTTCACTGCTTTCATTCATGACGACAAAAATGTAAAAAATAATCACATTAATCATGTTTTTAATCTCAACCTTCACCGTTTCCAATTTAGATTATTGGTATAAATAGCGTTTTAGTACCTTTAACCCAGTATTATCGTATGTTTTCCAGAATTGTTTTTACATTTTTTTCTTTTTATAGTTTCTTAATAGACTTAGTAAGAAGTAAAGTGTCTTTCCATTCAAGCCAAAAAACAAAAGCACTCAATCACTCAATCATAAACTTTTTCTTTACTATACTCTCTTTACACAAATGTGTTTGAGTTATCCCTTGTGTTGTCCATGGGTCAAGGTGGCCTGAAAACAAATATGTTTGAGGTATCCCGTCTGTTACCTTTGAGTCAAGGTGACCCAGTGGCCTGAAATCCAATGTGTTTGAGGTATGCCTTGTGTTACCTTAGAGTCAAGGTGACCCGGTGGCCTGAAAACAAATGTGTTTGAGGTATCCTTTGTGTCGTAACTGGGCAAAGGTAACCTTGGGGCCTGAAAACAATTGTGTTTGAGGTATCCCTTGCATTACCTCTGGGTCAAGGTGACCCAGTGGCCTGAAAAAAAATGTGTTTGAGGTATCCCTTGTGTTGTAATTGGGTCAAGGTGACCCGGTCGCCTGAAAAAAATCGTGTTTGACGTATCCCTTGTGTTATCTCTTGGTCAAGGTGAAAGAAATACATATGCAGTGGTGGAGGTCGTTCACCTTGACCCAGTGACCCAGAGATAACACAAGGGTTAAAGAAAATGGCTTGTTAACAAAAATAATTTGTCTTAATACGACACCAACTATGGTGGGCTCCATGATGTCATCAATTCATGTCACCAAGAGACTAAGATTAGATCCCCCCCTCCACCCCCACTCTCTCCCCAGCATCCTTCAAACTGCCAGCTCAGCATGTGTAACTTAAACGTATCAACATCTCTGTGTACTTTAAAAGGTTGTTTCCAGAGGTCGCGACGTGACCTTCTCCGCCACTCAGCCGACCCTAAAATCAGAGACATGATCTCGGATCACCTTGAAACGCACACCCTCTCCTCAGAGTCCGCTCTCCTCTTTAAGAAAAGACATGAATATTTCACCCCCCGAGGAGAATCCTTTTAATACATTATTAATAGTCCAACTGGAGGGAGAGACGGAATCACAACGAGGACGGGAAGGAGTTGAATTCCAAAAGGAAAAGATCGTCTAGTTAGAGAAGTGTCTACATGGGTGCTCAGATCTGATAATGAGGTAAAAAAAAAGAAGAAGATAAATGTCGTTCACGGTTGATCTTTTGTGCACACCGAGCCCCTCGGAGGGCAGGGGAAGTGCTCGGGGTGGATTTTTTTTCAGGATTCATGTCCTTGGATTGTGTCTGTGGTAGGAGGTGTGAAGGCATGCCAGCGCCGAGAGTGTGTGTGCTCCCTGTGGTGGTCTCATCTCACGAGCTGCAGGCTCATCCCTGCGCACAGATGGTCTGGTATTAACCGTTACTGTCGCAGGAGACGTATAGAAATGTAACAGCAATGGAAGAATAACAGGGGGGTTTGTGAGATACAGTCAAACCTCGGACAACATATAGATTGATGATGTTCATTAGCTTCCACGTGTGTGTCCTTGCTTGTGATGGACCAAAAGCACACACAGGTGCACATTTGTCACCTGCAGCCACATGACGTGATGGATCATATAATGCAAATCACACCAAGATGAATCGTCGGGAAATGATTTCTTCATCACCGAAGCAGACGTTCAACGGCATCAGCAGAAATGATATATACTGTGGTATTATTATTTGTTTTATAAAGGAAATAAATATTAAAGTGTTTTACAAATAACACAAACCTATTGTTATCAAGTGATCGATAACGAAAGACATTTGTCAGAGAATTGTGCAACAAAACTATTACCATTACTGTATATATCTTTAAACTTGTTTTTCTATTTATATTTATTATTATTATTTGTATTACCATCCCATATGGTCTTATTGCCTCATTAAAGTATTTTTTAATTTAATAAAAAACTTAAAAACATTTTTGAGGTGGCTGTTGTCTAAATGTTTTTAAACAAAGGCAATAAAAGAAATGATCAATTAAATGTACAAAAAATGCTTAGAAATTTTACAGGAATCATAAATAAAATTCATTTAAATATCAATACAACTGGGGCTGAACATAAAGAAGAGGATAAATTATACTTAATAGGATTTATTTTTAAAATTATTTAATTCTATTTACATTTTATTAAGGCTTGAGGGAATCTATGTACGTATGATTGGATGTTTTTTTATGTTTGTTTCGTCTAAACAAGAAGGCGCTGTCTCGCCTGCTGTTACACAAAACTCTGCAGATAGAATTCTGAGCCGCTCTAGTAGGAGAACTCGCATTTCCCCAATCCTTAAAACTCTGGCTGCCAGTTTCTTTCGGGATCAATTTTAAAATTCCGGTTCTTACTTTCAGAGCTCACCCCCAAAAAGAAATGTATTTAAAAACGTTTAATTCTGGTGTTGCATCTCACCCTAAGTAGCTTGGATAGACCCCACCCCCCAAGAAAAAGGTTCTAACAAATACATACAATACAGCATTTTCTGTTACACCTTTTTGAGTAAGAAAAAGATATTAAGAAACTATAATGCATACACAAAAACAATGTTTTAGAAAATTAACTTTGCAACAAAAAATTGTCGTCAGGTGACAAAAAGACAAAAGATTCTTTCTAAACGTGAATGAAATCAGCCTGGAGCCGTGCTACGCTCGTATTTCTGGCTGGGATGATGTCATCCTCCCTCTCTCACGTTATAAGCCGCCGACTCCGATAGCAGATTATGGGTCGTTTCTACCTGTAAGTGCATTGCTGGCAACTCTCCCTGGAATAGATTGAAGCCTGTGTGGCTTTAATGAGTCTCACCCAACAGTGACGGCTTCACACACAATACGCCGTACTTCAGTTTTTTTTTTGGACATTAACTACGTCGACTATTTAGCTCTGGGCAGCGACAAACAGCTGACACAACAACCAACAGATGCCAGGCAGCCCGAGGCGTCTTCCGAGTTTCACAAGGTTTTTTTGACCTTTTTTTTTGCAGGATCGTTGTAAATCAGATGAAGCGCTTGTTAGTGAATTAGAGCCTCGGCGAGGAGGTGAAGTAAAGCCTGAAATAAGCAAGGAAGAGAGAGCCCCCCCCCCCCCACAGGAACAGGATCCATCTGTGTGGATGTAGCTCTCATCTCCTCATTAGGCTCAGGGTGTGATGACTGTCCGGCGATGAGAGCCGGAGCAATATGGCGCAGGGAAAAGTGCCAAAATTAGAGCCACGTGAGAATAAAGATGACAACAGGAAGATTAAAGTGGGTTTTCTACAACTGCAGCAGTGCATTATGGGTCTAAATGGGTCACGATTTCAGTTATTGGCGATAATTATCCTTGATTTTATATAAAGATAGAGAAATTTCTTTAAGTGTGTCAGCTGAGATGCTTTAAAAGATGATTTTAAATGATGTGATTATCCCCGAGGTTCAGAAATGCCCATTGTGGGCATCACATGACATGTTTTGACGTGTCATCACCATCACCCACGGCTCCACCGCCATCCAATTTCACTCAAATTGACCAAATGTGACATTAAATATGACGCAAGTTGTTTCAAATCACGATGATAGAAAGCAGCGGATTCCGCAGGGGGAAATAAAATTAGATTCACGTGAATTTTAACAACAATAATAAAGAGCTTTCAATGCATAACTAGGATCCAAACTATTTATCAAGATTCAACCAGATTTCTGTCAAATTGACGAATTATGCATCACAACAAGTGTGGAATGTTGTTATGGTAGCATGTCATGTCTTTTGTATAAGATTATTTATTCATTTTTCTCACAATTTAACACTAACCAATACCATTTACCAAAGGTCAACATCTGTGGCGATCGTCGACCGCGGTAATGAAATGAAGCAACAGTGGCATCTAGCGGTCAGTCACCAGTAACGCACTTGAAAGGGAGATTACTTTTTTCCTTAATAAATTAACTTTTAATGACACGATTAAATGCATCTTTTAAGAGCTTGAGGCCACCATTTCTTCTACATCCCAGAAGAAAATAGACATAACATTTAATCTGCAGGTTAATAGTGAAAATTATCACATTTACATCAGTTTTGATTTATTTCACGTAATTTAAATAAACATAAACAAATTCCTAATGAAACCATCCTAGAGTTGCGCCTGAAGGCTACTTAGATTTTTTTGAGTTTTCAATGATAACAAATAAACAAAAAAAACACTACAATGACAAAACATTTTCTAGGTATTTGCAACTGTAACTCCTCCTCTAAGTGGATCTCTTGTTACTTCATGTGAAACGTAATTTAAATTCAATAAAATTCCAACATAGTTTAACCCTTAATACACATTTATTTAACATAGTATGTTTTGAATCACACTTAAAAGATTGTGGGGCGACATCTAGTGGCAGGGTCCCGCAGCTTTATGTCTTCAGATTTTGCAACCATGAGTCTGACCACATAAAACAATATGTTGAGGCCCCCAGACCCTATGTTTGAAAATATAATTAGATTTGATGGACATGATTTTAATTTATAACTTGTCAACATAATAGTATGTTAAATAAATGTGTATTTAGGGGTAAAATAGCAGACTTTTATTGGAATTTTATTGAATATAAATGAGTGAAATTGCTGAATTCTAAGCTCAAGAACATGTGACTGTCACTGCAGCATTGTCAATAAAAAAATATTATTGAAACCAACAATGGCACTGTTGTTCCTGCGAACTCGGTCAAAGACGACGGTCGTGAAGAAAGGCGATAAGTGAGCATCGTTCTCCGAACCGAACCGGTGCCAGCGAGCCGTGATAACGCAGAGACAGTGAAAGTTTCCCTCTGTGGCGGAGCTTCACGACAGTAAATGAAAGCTCTGTTCAGATGCTCGAAAACAGGGATAATCAGTGACAGGCGGCAGCAGAGCCAGCGTTTTTATGCTGAGTGACGAGTCCTGAGGCGCCACAACAGGCCCACCACGAAGAGTCCCGTCTTCAATGCGTCCCAGACTCTTACGGAGGAGAAGAAAGAAGGGATTGATTTGAGGTCACATGATCATCCCATGCTTCTGCTGAAGGTCTGGGCCCTGCATGTCTTTGCAACTGGAGCTCACAAGGGTTCAAATAAACGTGGCTCCTGCACGACACGTGTCCCCGATCCACCACAGACTATGTTGCTGTCGGGGGGGTCATGCTCAAGGGCGTGGAGAATTCAACACAGGCAGCATTTGGCGGATGGAATCACAGTCTGATGATGTTTACTGCAGATTTTTACGGCCACATCAGGTGAGCCGGCACATCCTGACCGTGAGGGGAGAGGGTCGGAGAAGGAAGAGGATACGCAGGATGTGCAGTTTCCGCTCTCGTTTTCCCACAAATTGACTCTTGATATTGATTTCCCTCCTCCTGGCACTTGCTGGTTTCCAGATACTTTGTGAATCAACAAAAATATTGAACATATAAATGTCATTGAACAACATCTCACACTTTAAAATGTGAAATCAAAGCAAATAAATCCATAATAATAACATGTATATACATCTAAGCCTAAATCAAAGTCACTTTGAAAGTGTTTCATGGAATAAATATTATTTGCATCATATGTAAAATTATGATTAATCAAAAATGTATTAAGAATATGAAAATGAAACAAAAATGACAATAAAAAATGTATTTATGCCACAAAATAATTAATAAATTGATCTAAAATAAGAAAAAGACAAACAAAAATATGCTCTTAAAAAAGGTATAAAATGATAAAAATAATCAATTAAATGAAGCTGAATATCAATGAAAAATAAAAACAAACGGGGAAATATATAAAAAATGGAAAATAATTTGTGATTATAAAAGATTTACAGATTTACAGCTTTACGTACAGAAAAAAATAAATAGAGCAACAAAATAAGAAAGAAACAAGAGCTAAAAAGTAAAAAAAAATGTATTTTCTTCATTTGAGAATATACATAAAAAGTATATAAATATTTAAAGTGCAATTCAGAATTAAATGACAATATGATAATATTTTATTTTATTAAATGAATAAAACTATCATAAAAATACCTCCTATTACTGCCAACTTGTAAAAAATAACTAAAATATTCTCTCATCGGAGCCAATTAAAAAAAAAACATTTAGGTTTTACCGATGGTTAAGTTTTATAGTCTTTCTGACCATCTGTAGCCATAGATTTGACCTTTAACCTCCACCTCCATCTTTCCTCTCACCCCTCCCCCCGTCCCACCTCCGAGTCAACAGGAAGTCCTGATTCCAGAGAGCCGGCTCTTCAGATGATCAGAGCGAAAACACAATGCCTTCAGTGTGCTAAAGAGGACTCATAAAACACACACACACACACACACACACACACACACAGAAATAGAATGGAACATGCTTTTACTATTAAGGCATTTTTTCTTTTCTTTCCATATGACTTTCCCAGGAAAATCCCCCTCGTCAGCGAAGGTCCCATCCAGACAGACAGCAGACCAGAAGACACACACACACATTGAGGGGTGAGAAGAAGTTGACCTCACACTCCTGGTCTCACACACGAAGACTGTTAACCTCTGCCGTGTTTATCGAGATCGAAAACGCTGATGCGACGCTATTTTTAGAAAGTGTAACCAGCATCTGGCTCACACACACATCCATCAGTGCCAGCGAGATTCTCCGGGGTAGAGCTCCACGTCGTCCACGTCTGCCCTTTATTGGGTGACACCGAAGAACTCCGTCCATTAGGAAAAAAAAAGAAAAAAAAAAGGCCTCAACAGTTGGTACCATTTAGGAAAACTAGGTCACTTCCGCCTTCTGTGCGAGTGTGTGAGCGAGACCCTGCTGCAAAGCCCAGAGACCTCCAGTATAAACACAGCGTGCAGGAAGGACTTCTCCGAACAGAAACATCCTAATACCACACACTGCTCCACTTTCTCAAGTCGTTCCTGTGACTCCATGAAATAAAACCACTCCCGGAGAGCACCGCCAGCCTGTGAACGTGATACTGGATCTATTTTTCAAAACACTAAAAGTCAGACAAGGCTGCGTCCCGACTCTACCCCTTCGTCTGCCACTTAAAAATGAGTGTCAAGGGCTGGGGTTAGAAATGTTCCACTCAGAATTGGAACTACGTCATCGGTCGTTGTTGCTGACTCAATGCTACTTTGTATCTTTGGCTGCACGATAAATCGAAAAAATATCGCAATATTGGCACGTGCGATATGCATATTGAAAACATGTGTGATCATTTCTAATTTTTTAGTGTCATGTTCTGTAAAGTTGTCAATTTGTACTTCTATGTCTCGTTGTCGTTTACGTCTCCGTCCGTCTGTGAGCTGTGCGGCGAAGCTTGCTAGGCTCGGTTGCTATGGCGACGCGTCTAGGCTCAGTATATACACGGAAGTAAGACTAACTTATGAGCGCTACTCAAACGCTAGTGATCCAGTCACTCATCTCTTTCGACCCCCTTTGCTAAAGCAACATATCGTAAGTACTTTTCATCTCGACTCAGTTGTTTTCTTATAAAATCGTGGAACTTACAAACAAGTGTAAACCTGTCCGTCTTCATCGTATGCTAACGAGCTAAGTTGTTAGCGTTAGGTCATTTTTAAACTGTTATGTGTGCGTGTACAAGGAGGTGGGATTTATTATTGATTTGGTAATATCGCGACACGCCGGCGGCTCCTCTCTGATGTCGCTCAGTTTCGTTTTTCCAATCATGTCGGCACCGAAGTGTGGAAATAAACAAAAGGAAAGTTTCTTTCTCTATCCCCCCAGACCTGACCTACAGTACTCGCTCCTGCACGTGCACGCGTCTTCAATTTTAGGTGAAAGAAAATAATATCGCATTAATATCGATATCGCAATTCAAGACACGAATATGGAATATCGCACTTATTTCCAATATCGTGCAGCCTTAGTTGTATCAAAATAATAGTGTAAGTAGTACAAAATATAGAGAGTATACAAACATTTGAGTAAACATTATAATATCAAAGTGTCTAGCTCAGACTTAACATCTAATTAAAGTTGATTGTATGCAAATTATACTTGAAAGGTGTTATTACTGTAAAGATAATGACAATAATTCACATAAATATTGTGGTTTCATTTCTGTTTTTTTTTTATGTTTCAATGATCTTCCCACGCTTCTGATGGTGACTACATCTCACCCCGGGTAGCTGGGATAGAGTGACCTCGTTTAAGAAACGAGCGACAGAGAATGAATTCTAGAATGTCATTTTTATAATTACCTCTGCCAAGGAGTGTGTCTGAAGCAAAAATAGCTACGGTACGAGAATGAGATGATTCAATATTGGTCATGATCTTTAGTTACGCCCGGATTTAGTTTCGTTATTCACTTGAACGGCTGCTTCTAGAGCTGGGTATTGATCAAGGAGTTTCGATACCGGTACTAATATCTTCACTTGGATACTGGTTCCTGAACAGTCTTTTCTTTTCTTTTTTTCAAATACCAACTTCATAAAATCCATTCTTATAATAAGGAAATGACATTACACACATCACAACTCTTGAGTTAAATTAGTAAATTTCCGCTACAAACTGTTTTTCTGACAGAAATAAATCAAATTAAAAATCATATTCAGTGCACTTATCGTCACTTTTAAGCTTAAAGTTTGTTTCTCATGTAGGTACTGCATTTGGCACCAAAAGATACTCGGTACTACCGATTTATTTCTGTAGGTTTCCACAAAAACAACCAAAGTTTGAAACCCTAATTCTAGAAGCTTCTCACATCATGTGACTATTCAGCTCTTTCGATAATATGTTAGGGTTGCTACGGTTACAGTTTGAACAATGGTAAGGCCCTGGTTCAATTCCTAGTACAAATTCTTTATTCATAAAAAAGTATTTCTACTTATTTCAATGACTTATTTGAACGTTACAAGCACCTTGGCAGAGGTATGCATCGTCTCAGTGGATTAACTAAAATATATAATGTATATAAATCTTTAAGGTTTTTATTCAACTTCAGTTTGGAACAAAAACAAACTGTTCAAAGGTCAAATATTTCAAGACAAAGAGCAACATGGAGAATGCTGAACCAAAACAGTGAAGACGACAGGTTGTCATGTGAAGAATGTCGACAGGAAACGTCAAACTCACATTTGTCTGAACCCGAAACATCGCACTGACAACATCTGTCGTGAGTCCAAGAGCTTCCTCCGGGTACTCCGGGTTCCTCCCACGGTTCTGGAGAACGCGGCCACAGAAATATGCAGACGAACGGGCGACTTTCTTATGTGACGGAGGACAGGTAAGGTGTGGTGTCACTATCGCGCGTGTTTTAATTGGCGGATTAACCAAAGTGTTGAAGGACGTCGTTGTAAACACACCTGTCGAGGCAGCGTGCCTGCCAGTGAGTCAAGAACCGGTCCGACGGGAGCGCGATACGACGACACAATCGGGTTTAAATCCCAGTCGCCCAGAGATACAATGAAACAAAAGCGTAATGTCGAGAAGGAGCCGTCAAGCGGCTCACTTCTGCGCCCCAGTTTCAGTCGCACACCCAGCAGCGGGAGCCGCACATGACCACGCTCGGCAAAACCCGATGTGACACTTGAGCGGCGAGGAAAGAGCCCGGAGCTGGTGAACGACCCGGCAACTGAGTCATGCAGGCTCACCATGACATGTCAGAAGGAAGGCACAGTTGAATCGTGACTCGCCAGTCGGCTGATGCCGAAACAAACCCCACTCAATGTTTAGACTGGAATATTAGTATTTAGTGGACATTCTTTTATCGTTTTCCACTCGTACAGAAGACGAGTGCCACGTCTGTGGAGTGGAAATGAAGAGAAAAACAACAGGAAGTGGCTACAATTCTCACTAAAAGCACTTTTATGATTCACAAAGTGAGTTTGAAGGACAGAAAGCACATTCAAAAGTTGGATTTTTGTGTCCAATAAATCAAGAAAAGTAGCATATAAATGAGAATTAGAATTTTATTTTATTTAATATTTTATTTTAGAGTAATAGGATATACATTAGAGAAAACAACATCAATATTTATCTTTTTTTTCATGATTTTTTAATTAACAAATGTATGTAGACTACAAGGAATAGGATAAGAACCCTATTGAAGAAAAAGTCAAATTTCTATTACATTAATTCCATGTCAAGTATAATAAATAAGCATAATTTTCCAGAATTTCAGAAATTGTGAAGCCCATAATGAGCCTAAACATCCTCCTTTTTTTCACAAATACATACATCATCCATTTTTTTTCATATATTTAGTATTTTTTACTTAAGTACTTATTATTTTTTTCTTCTTTTCAAACCCTTACTAAAGTAAACCAAACCTGTATTTTTAGCTAGTTCAATAAAAAAAATTACCCACAAAAAAAGGGGTTTCTAGATCTGAATATATGACACAAGCAGAATTATTAATATTGTTTCAATGTAAATAATAAATACAAGTGATACGAAATAGTGAGAAAGAAGGATTAAAAACAATTAATAATAGACAATTAAAGTGAAAAATAGGATTCATAATCTAAAAAATTTACTAAAATTTGAAAGTTCAACAATGATGATAGTTTCAATATGATGAGGAGTTATTACTGTACAAGTATCAGTACAACAAATTGTTAGCTCTTGATGCTACAACTCAGATCGCTGCGACAATACTGTCTTCACTTCGGAGCTTTTGATCGTCGGCTCAGACTTCTGCCTGGAGGAGCAGGTTAGCCGTCGAGGTGACGTCTCCGGTTGAAAACCTGTCAATTCTCGTCACAGAACCGGTGGATTAGCATAACAAAAGGCGCTGAAGCAATATCTGTTGACGACAAGGCATGAGAGGATGCTTCCTTTAACATGACTCAAATACTAAAGTACCTGTCAAAGAGAACCTCTTGAAGTGTTAAAAAAAAGTCTCTTTATTTCGGAAAGCCGTTATCTCTGAGGATATTTTTGGCAACAAGAGTATTCATGTCTTTGAATTCTGGACAATAAAAACGGTTTGTTGTGCATACCAGGGTTGAAGCGATGGTGCTATTTAGCGAGGAACGCTTAATGACATCACGTTTATAAGTCAGTCCGCTTGAATCCTTCCATGTGTCGTGACCTAATAATGACCAGAATTTGTTGTCAGTGGGTGGAAACTCCAGTTCCTGGAAGGAAAATACTGCACAGTTGAGATGCTAACATATCGTGGTAGGCGCTAATGAACCCGAGTTCTTTAACATTGGTTACTGGTATCTGATATTTGCATGCAACACATTCATAGCCGACTAATCTGTCACGTAATAATATCTTGTTTTAAAACACGGCGCATCTGTCAGCGGCACGACATGATCGTCTTCAGGTAACCGGAGAACCACCTTAAATCCATAGAGAGCGACCGTTGGGGGGCGATTCAGTGCAGATAATACTCGCCGTCCTCCTCCCCGGACTGTTTATCTAACACGGAGGGGAGATGTTTACATTGGCTCGCGGAGACACAGACCGGGGCCCGCATAGCTTTGGTTAATCATAAATAACACTAAACATCCAGACGATACAATCATAGCATCTCACAGCTGCGCTGCGACCACCATTGTCTCGCATCACAGAGGCCGACGGAGGGAAAAAATGACACCATGACAAGTGTAAGGTTACCGACACAGACTCTGCGGAATTTCAGCGATTGCCAAAAACCTTTAGTCACGCGTATACAATGGAATGAATCTGCCTTTAGTGTGATGATGTTGAAAAATATGTACATTAACACGATACTGTCAACGATATTGTCGACACATAACCATGAAACGTAAAAACCACAAGACAGTTAAAGTTCGACTAATGTGTTGACTTAAATGTGTCTTAAAAAGATCTTGGACTCTATTGTATCATCAGTTTCTGTTTGTACAAAACTCTCTTTTCATTGAAATATTTACATTAGAAAATGTGCTTAAGCCCCGCCCACTGAAAACATTTTCTGAAGTCTTTCTGAAGACTCATTCTTGTTAACTATAACCACACCCACTCTGCCGTGATTGGTCAAGCGTTGAGGTTTGTCACCGCGCGTCATCGATCCCGGAATTCTCCACCTCCAAAGGAACGCGTTGTATAAACAAAGCGTGATTACAGCTGGCTGGAGAAGCGAAGCCCATTATTACGTCATAATGGACTCCGCTTTCGTAACCTCTAGTTCGCCAAGATTTCAGACGGCGGAGCACTTTATAAAGTAATACGTTCAAAACATGTTCATGATGAGATACTTACTGCATCTTGGAGAGGAAGACACTCAAGATTCAGATTCAAGAGCAGCTTTATTTGCCACTACATATAGGTATGTGTATATACATGGAATTTTCTGTGGTTGTGGACATCTTTGGAATTGGTTGTAACAAAAAATTAGAAGAGGGAAAAGATGAACAATATATACAAAATATACCAAAAAAATTGTGCGGAAAGATATGTAAAAATAAACACAAAAAACCCTGTCAAACAGTATAAATGGGATGGTGGGGATTATCTGTTCACGATGAGATGGCAAAGTGTTCTTGAAGCATGTGAGTCAGTCAGGAGAGTTGTGTTTTCACATTAGTGTCTCTTTAATTAGCATTAAGTGCTTTTAGAAATCTGAAGCGTCACTACTTATTGTTGACTATGATTCAAACATTCCTCATTCTTTTTGTTCTTGGTCCATGCAAAAAGGCGGATATTTAAAAACTAATTTCTGTCTCATGAATTTATAGGTAGAGGTAAACCCATGAGCTTCCTATCGTGTACTGTTGGCAGTCGACACACACACTGAACTGTTCCACTGAGATCAGTTTCCATTTTAAGTCTAATCAATAAGTGATTCTAGGAGGCGATCTATGGTGGGTTTTTGGTTATTTCTAGACATGCCATTGTTGTCAAATAACTACAGGTTGTATAAACAGGGGTTTCGCGTCTCACACAATGTTGCTATTAAAAATCAGGCTAGCTGTGGATATCAGACAGAATATCAATAAAAAGATGTAAGGCCAAGTTTGAGACTTAGTGGAAACATTGCTTATGTAGTGTTATTGTCTTTGACAAATTAACCAATTCTACAATTTTTATGAATTTTTATTATTTTATAATCACTTGTGTGGCTTCTCACTGCTGCTGCTAACATAACCTAAACTAGTACTAAAATTGATGATTGTTCATGTGAAGCTTTCTTTTATCTCGTCAACTCTTTCTTCTATTCCTCTTTTCATCCCTTTTTTTCCCCCCCATTCACTTGAATGGGAAAAATCTTCAACTCGTGTTTCAACTCCTTCCACTTTGACCTTCAGGTAAATTCATCTACTGACACCTGGAAACTTCATTCAACTTCTATCTACTACTACTACTACTACTACTACTTTTACTACTCATTCCACTTTTATTAATTATACTTATACTACTACTTCTACTAGTTATTTTACTAGGTACTACTACTTCTTCTACTTATTCCACTTCTACTTCTACTACCAATTATTCTACTACTACTACTACTACTTATTCTACTCCCACTAAAAATCCTACTTCTTCTCCAACTACTTCTACTTTTACTACAAATTCTACGACTACTTCTACTACTTCTTCTACTCCCACTACTACTTTTACATCTATGACAAATTTTACTTTTTACTTCTTCCTTTTCTCTTTTTTCTTCTTCGCATCCTTTTTCACTTTATTTTAACGTTCTCACATCAGTCTTTCTCCTTTATGTCATCATTTCCACAAACTTTACTTTGAATACTAATACTGTCAAGCATTTCAGTTTACACATTCAGCAGATTCCGCATCCACTCTTCATTTATTCTGGAAATGCAAACTTTCTAGTTTTAATGCTGTGTTTTTATGAAATTGTGTGAAATGAGATCCTTGGCAGAGGTATGTAAAGCCACCACAAAACAAAACGACCGAACAGATTTCTAGATTTCAGTTCGGCGTCTTAAAAAGTACAGTAAACAAGAACGCTATTTAATCAATACACGTGATATCCCCGCTAAGATCGAATCAAAGTCATCGAACTTGTTACAGTAATGAACTTCCTGTGGAAAAGAATTAGGTCAGTGTTGCAGACGAGCGTCTCAGGCCGGCTCAGGCTGAAGAAACATTCAATCTTGATGCAGTTTGTTTTGATAGATTCTCTGATTATTTGATGCAGGGGATCCACCAAAGTTGACCCTCGGATCATAAACACAAAAATAAGCAGCGGAGAATTCGCGAGCGGATTCGGTTCCCATGTGGAGGAAATAGGAGCGAGAGAGGGGGGGGAAGTTGTGGAAAAGAAAACCCATATTTCATCTGACCATGGATAGCCTGTATGAGTGGGAATTGGGGGAAGGGGCAGGCGGAAAAGGAGAGGGGGCAGAGATTGATCTGGGACAGTGAGGGGAGAAAAAGGAAATAGCACAAAAAAAAGAGGGAAGGCCTCGAACCAGTGTGAGAGAATGGATGGAAAAAAAAGGAGGATCGATTCCTCCCACGAGTTCCAGAACAAACACTTTTGCCAGAATTCTCTCCGCATAGTTCACCTTAGGTACAGCCCAATATCGTCCCATCAGCACTTTGTCTCGATCAAACCCTCCCCCTTCTTTGTCTGCACCCCAGATCTTCAGAAGTACTCTGGTCCACCTTGTGGTTTCGCCCAGGAATGTCACACAAAGAGATGAGTCAAGGGGTCGCTAAGGTCAAGGCTGCTGGATGGATTCATATACATATTAATATCATTCATCGATTTTGTCTCTGCGGCTGAGGGAGGTTGAATCCCAGAGAGTCGGGGTAAGAAGGTCAGATTTTCTATTCAGCCGCATTTTATTCAAAACCTGGAATCATTTTCAAAGAGACACGGACAACTACAGCGCTTTCAACTCTGGCTGTCATAGTAAGACAAACAAGCCATGTTTTTTGATGTGGATTACAACAGCTGTGAGCAAGATCTGTTCCCAATAAAACTGACAATACTCATCCAATACTCTTGAGAAGTAAAGATGTTCAAACAAGTGTGGATGTGATTGAATATATGTGTCAGTTTATATGAAAAAATGACAATGGTTGGTCACCTAAAGATGAATTGTATCTTCAAGACATCTCATCTTAGCATCTTTTAGCTTTAAATCGACAAGAAAAGTGACAAAAAATGAAGAGAAAAATACAATATATAAGTGAAGTCTGCATCCATCATTGATTGAAATGTTGTTTCGCACACTTTTATCCAAAGTATCATACAATGGATCATCATGTTATCACACCATATGAGTTGTGTAATGGTTGGTGCCATATAGATCAAGAAACTACATCACACTGGAATTCAACCGATGAAGATGAGTTTTAATAAAGAAAAACAGTGAAATTATTCACTAGATTTCTCTTTAAACGTAATTTTAATTAAAGTATTTATATTTCAAATGCTAAAAAAGTTCCTAAAATACTTTTTATATTTATTTATTAATACATATATTAGTAGTAGCACTCACAACATGTTCAAATAGAGACATTACCCTCATATATATTCTGTTTTTTTTAAGTTTTTTAAGTACTAAACGGAAACAGAAGTGGCTCAAAAAAAGGAGTGGACTTGACTCTGGTATTCAAGCATCTATGGAGCGACTTTTATCAAACACTCTTCATGGAATAAACGTGTGTGTGTGTGTGTGTGTGTGTGTGTGTGTGGGAGTGTGTGTGGCACAGCTTTCGCCATGTCAGCTCTAGTCAATGAAGCATGAATATCTGGTTCAGAGACACAAGACTGACACGGATCCAGACCCTGGTGACAGCTGGGGGAACCTGGACCCCGATCCCAGTAAAAAATAAAGACCCAGCAAACAAAAGGAGACTCACCAGCCGCTGAAACCCCCTGCATCCTGCAGAGTTGTCGATCCCGTCCCGAGACTACTTTTTGTTTTCCCAAAAACTCGCCTTCAGGTCCCGGGTTCAAATCCCACACCCGGACCACTTCATGGTCCTCTCGCTGACAGTCCGCGGGTCATTTTCTGGGGCGAGATCTAGCCGCACAGTAGTCCTCCATGTAGTCCTTTCTCCTCCCGTCTCCACAAACTCTCCTCGCTGGAAAAAAAAAAAAGAAAAAGAGAGAGAATATGCGCGCTCACGCGGATCGGCGCGTGCACGCGTCAGCTCATTCATTGACTGCTTGAAGATCTTCGCTCGAATCTCTGCTAAATAAACTGGTTTGCGGATGTGATACACATGTGTGTGTGTGTGCGCGCGCGGTGGTGGCGGCCCTCTGGTCACGGACGGTCACGTGAAGTCATGAATAAGAAGAAGCTATTTTAGGAAGAAAGAGTCCACAGATGCCCGGTAGAGTGGAAAATAGTCAAGGAAATTGAATTCAGGCTGACCTTAGGTTTTTTTCCACTCTTGTCTCTGTCCTGGATTTGAGCTTCAAGACCTTCTTCATCCCTGATCCGGATCAGAAACTTTTATTGTTGTCAACACAACACTGGCTTTGTTTGTGGCGTCAGAACAGAATGAAAATAATGACATAAGACAAGATGTGTCTTAAGATTTAAAATAACAGAACCAAGCATTTGTTAGAACAACTAAATAATAACGAAAAAAAATGAGTTGGTCAGACACCCTGGTACAGTTCAACAGTTTATTTCCATATTACATATCCTACATTATATAAGTAAGTAAGTAAGTGATATTTATAAAGAGCTTTTCTAGACGCGCTTAAACAATAAAAAACATTTAAAAAACTCAAGAAATATATACTAAAAAGATCAAGATAACAATAAAAAAAACACAGGTGTCCCAGAAAATCAGGGAAAAGCCTGCAGAATAAGAAAGTCTTAAGATGTTTCTTAAAGGAGTCAGTAGACTCGATCAAGCGCAAAAAGATAAATCCTGTTTTTTATTTATTTATAATAATTAAAGCTAAAACTAAAATGGTTATATAATATACATATCTTACATGCCATTTTATGGTAATATCTCTTTAAGTTATTACTCTTTTTTAATTTAATTTGTATTATTCAATTTCTATTTTCTGTAATGTCACCACAACAAATACCTGTGTTGTTTTTTTACAACACTGGCAATAAGAGTTTTTAATCTTGATCTGATATCTTGCCTGTGAGCCGGGCTCAGAAGCCATCAAATCTACCCTTTAAAATCATTTTGAATCCTCTTTTATTATTCATCCCTGCGCCTACGATGTTGAGTGAACACGACGGTCAAACTGTGAAAAGGTCACCGACAACATGAGTATCGACCACTCAAAAGGTAGCCATAAAATCATCTACGAGGTGTATGCTTACTTTCAGAAGCTCCAATCTGAGTCTCTCACAGATCCACAGCTGCTTTATCATTTTCATCAAGTGGATCACAAGTTGTCTTTGTTCATTGGAGTCTTTATTACGGGGTCTACTTTTAAGTCTCCATTAACCTCACCAGCTGAGCCCCCTGTAACCTCTCCTCGCATCTGTTAACTTCCCCCCTTGTCTTTTCTTTTTTGGCGACACGTGTCGACTCAGCCACGCATCATTAACCTCTTTTGTGGCGGCGGCGGCTGTTGCTGTTGGCCCTTTCTGCCTGAGATCAGCAGAGACAACAGCAGGGTTTCGGATGACAATGCGCCCAAGTGGGGACCACTTTGCCGAGCGGGGAGGCTTGTATCCATCACTTGTCCTGTGTCGGCTGGTTAACACGAGTCTAATCGCTTAATCTGAGGAACATGACTTCCATTTTACCAGAGCAGGCAACTACAAGAAAGTTTTTTTTTTAAGCTTTTTCGACCCGAGCCATCCCTCCCAGCTCCCCGGGGTCACCTCCAGGCAGAGCAAACATAGGCCTGGATGGAGCCATCGTCGTAATGCAATTACGGAAAGATACTTCTATAAACAGGGATTGTTTCGATGCTCACACGCCTGCTGGGTTTTCACACTTGAAATCCACATCAGGACTGGAGGTGCCAGTCACCTCCTGAGGTGACAAAGAATCTGATGTATCAGTTTAGAAAAGCTGCTCCTATAGATAAAGACATGGATTAAACATCATATTTAACTAGTAAAATGGTTCTGTAACACAAATAAATGTATATATTTATAATAAATATAAGGATTTTTAAATAAGAACAAAAAACAATATTAAGAATGACAGAAAACAAATGAAATCTTATGTGTTTGAAGTACTATTATAGTAGCTATTATCATAATAATAAGTAATATTGTAAAACATTAAGGATTATAATTCATTTAATAATTTAGACAGAGGCCTCAGGATGTATGTGATATTTAAGTACGTGGTATATCATATATTGTATTGTAATAAACTTCACTCACAGCTCTCTCTTACAGTATAACTTGTTGTCTGTATTATCTAATTCAATATTTTACATTTCAGATCAAGTCAAAGTTGTTCTTCCTCATGACAACACACAGGCCAAGCTTCTGTACATCATGAGGCAGAGGAATCTCCCCCCGGGGTCACCCACTGGTGAACAGCATCAATGGGCTTATTTCTGACGCAATAGAGATAAAAAAAAACGTGTGCAATTACGTGTGTGATCCATGTGAGGACAGGAAGGTGTGAGACAAGTCCACATGGATCCATCACATGACGGACGTACATAAATGAGATTCTTTGTCAACACTATCAGCAGCAGCTTCAACTAGTGTGGCAGCGCAGTGCCCCCTGGCGGTCGTTGAAAGAAGTGCGGCAGCAGCTGTGGTGGAGGTTTTTTACCTATAAATAGAGACGGTGATGCAAAACCCACTGACCCATTTTTATCAGCCATCTGAGCTCGGATGGAGGGCATGAAGAAGAGACAGAACCGGTATTTATTTCTACTTAACAAAACAGACATTTATTTTCTTCTTTGTTGTTTTTTAGGCAAAGCTTTGGATTTATTTAAATAATTTAAGTCCAATTTAATGATACATTATTGAATTCACATAATAATTATAGACTAACCAATACTTATTCTGTATTATTCATGATTATATTCATCTTTTAATCATGTTATTTTGCATCAAAAGTTAAAACCCACTGGTGACATGAATGACAGGTGGCTGGTGAACCCCTGTAACATAAATAAGTCAAAGGAGCGAACACTGTGGTCGCCCAATTCTCTTGGTTCATTTATAAAGAATAAAGAAAGGTTGTACATGAGGAGTGTGTTATAAATTTATCATTTTTCACTTTCATCCCTCCGTATCGAAAAGAACAAGGAAATGTGTTACTATTGTTGGGACAGGAGTTTACTGAAGATACAGGCTCTACTTTTAAAAGCTAGTTAACTATGAGATGATTAAATAAAAAGAAATCAAATTATAGATAAAAAAGTTTGTTTTCAAAACATGTTTTCCAGATTATATTAATCTTTTAAACTATTAAATAAGGTAAATACAACTTATATTTCTCAATATGCAACTAAAGCTTTTAGTCCTATGAGCTGAATATTAATCACACACACACACACACATATATATATATATATATATATATATATATATATATATATATATATCCATCTCTGGATTAACCGTTTGCCTGAAGCCGAGTGGAATTTTAAACCCAAAGTGTCGTCTTAATACAAACAATTCCCAGTTTATTGCAACCTTTTACACACATTGATAATCAGTAAAACTGTCACAACAGGAAGTGTTTTTTTGTTTTTTTTTCGCTCCTTAAGTCGACGCTCATCTGTGTGTGGGTGTTTCTCAAGGGTCCAAGAAGAATAAGGGGGACAGAGGAAGTGGTGGGGGCGAGGAGGTGGTCTTCATGCCGGACTGCCGGGAGCGGTCGCCCAGTTAGAAGTTGAGATTTAGTGAAACGTGATCAGGTCCTGCAGCCGCCGCCGCCGAGACAGCTGGGAAAGTACCCCCCCCCCCCCACACACACACACCCCCAACTCCCCTCCTCGACTACCGCTGGGAAAGCTCGGATGTGAGCACATTCCGAGAGAGTTAACCCCTCGACTGCTGAATGAAGACGCAGAGACGAAGATGAACTTAAGTCACATTTATTGATTTTACCCAGCATGACTACCTTTACACAGACGTCCCTCCTCCTGAGCAGAAAACAAACAAAAACACTTTCACAGGATCAGCGTTGATGCATCAGATTTAAATTTTGTCGTTTTCCATTTTCTTCTTCTTTCTAAATCACCCTGACGGAAGTTCACGTGTTTGTTTTCAATCCTGTGTAAAGGTTCCATGACCGAGGAACATGCATATGACATCGAGCTGTAATCAATATG
Organism: Callionymus lyra; assembly: GCF_982586985.1. Lineage (NCBI taxonomy): Eukaryota > Metazoa > Chordata > Actinopteri > Syngnathiformes > Callionymidae > Callionymus > Callionymus lyra. The sequence goes on along the minus strand of NC_141836.1, from coordinate 14,583,010 downwards.
CCATTAATCGTAATGCACATCATTGATAAGAATACAGTACTGCATGACAAGTCAAATAAATACCAACATACGCGTGAAAGTTATTTCATATAAAGATATCAAACTCTCATAATGGATCAATACTGAAACACAATATGACAATATAAAGTTTTTTTTGCACAGCTATCACTGTCGCTTCCAGCAAACAGAAAACGTTCAATGTAAAATCTTGAATTGCACTTTTTAATCAAAAATATTCCTCATCTTTTTAACTTTGATGCCTCAACAAGCGAGCGTTGGCGACCAATGGCACAGTTCAAGCTTGTTGATGCTCGTTTTTTTGTTTTCTGTTTCCTGAAAACACATCGCTCAAAGATAATGTAAAAAAAAAAAAGGAAATATATATATTTATATTAAAAAAATGGACAATACTATTGATATCACATCACCGTCACCAAGCTTGAGAGACGTTTCTTTTTAAATATGACACTGATCTACCTCCGAAACACCGACGCCGTTTTCGTTCAACCCCAGGAGGCCAAAGGGATCGTCCCCAATATTTATTAGTAAAAAAAACAACCTCAATACCCCTGAATTGATTTAGAAAGGATCACTGACCGACAGAATTCAACGCAATTCTTCTTTAATCTAATTTCAAAACTATCAGTTAGAAAGGGCGGAAAAATCCCCTCGCACTTATTGCTGCTCACAGTTTGTTGTAAAATTCCTCCAAAGACAAAAAAAAAACACACAAAAGAAAAGCCTAGTCTAAAAATTCTCCCTTGAAACGAGGAAAGGCACTACCGGTTAGAAACATAGGACTACACCAACCAAAAGTACCGCCTTCCTCTGCTGACCAAGCTTCAACCTAAGTGGGCGTGCCAGGATTCGGCACAATAAACCAAAGGGAGAATAAAACCATTCCAATTTGGAATTTTTGTAATTGTCGCGCTTTGCGGAGAATTCTGGGAGTCAGTGATCCACGCTCTTGGCAGGAAAGCTTTGGAAAGCGCCCCAAAAATTCGCTCAATTTTTCAACTTGCCTATCCGAGTCAGAGCGCCGTCAAGTTTTTCTTGTTATTTTGAACTATTCCTAGGAATAATAAATATATGAAAAAACCCCAGAATTTGATCACCCTGGATTTTTTTTTTGTGTGTGAGTGTAGAACATGGCAGTAGAACACAAAAAAAAGACACAGCATGACAAAATTATAATGATTAATAAACGGTAAAAAAAAATCTCAAGAAGAAGCGTTTGTGGCTGTGAAGAGACTCACAAACCCACAAACTCTTCTTCAATAATATGTTATGACGCTATATCATGAAAGTGCAAAGATCAAACAATAAAACTAAATAAACAGTGTGAGCTCGTGTCCCCTGGCTTCTCATTGGACGGATCGGTGACCAATCAGATACTTGGGAGTTATTCGCTTTTAGCCGCGGCATGCTAACAATTTAGAAAAATATTTAAAAAAGTGGACGGATCGAAATAGGATTTACCAACGAGTGGATAGACTTTACAGTGTGTCGCCCTTTTCTTGTCGCTTCCTCCGTTACTGCGGAGAAATCAACATTAGCATTAGCATTAGCTTCGCGGTTAGTGTTGGACTCAAATGTTAGGAAGCCGATGGGCTCGCAAGTATCCTCCGGGACACGGGTCGCTCACGTCCAACATGCAGGTTTAATGACAGAGTTGGGACATGCAGGCTTGTTCGGAAAATAGACGGATGAGTAACTAAAAAGGGGGCGGGGCCTGCAAGCGGAGGTAGGAGGAGCTTCGTTAGCTGTAAGTTAATTTCCTTTTTTAAATCCCACGTTTTGGGTCTTGAGACAAGAGGGACGTTTTGAAAATCTTCTCCTCAAGTCCAGCTTCCTCCACCGGGAACTCTTTTCCCTCAACTGAACATACTGAACTGAAGGGTGATCAACCTCTCGAGAGGTTGTCTTTTAGCCTCGTGTCCATGCTGCGGCCGAGGCGGGTTGAATCCTGCAGGATCAGACGTGGATCCTGCAGCATCCTTCGCTCAGCGCCATAAAGCTAAAGTCTACGATCCACAGGCAAAACATGGATTAGTAAACACAAGCCCCACTTTTTTTTCTTCTATTTGCGTAGCTTGTAAAAGGTTAAAGCTATTGTGAAAAACCACAACCTTCCTCGTACACAACACAAACCAATGAAAATAAACTCGTCCACACACAGGCAAGAAGCTTGGAGGGTGAGGGGATGGGGGTGGGGGGTTACCTGACATATATTCTCGCTAGTTAAAGGGGATGTCGGGGGAACAAGCTGCTGACCATCTAAAGGAGAAAGAGGCCGACAAAGCGACCCAGGAACAAGACACTGGTTAGAGACATAAGGAAAAATCAATACAGCCACGTAAAGAGTAAAGCTAAGCACGCTTTCCTCGAAAAAACAAACAAATGTAGAGTGAGGACGGACGGCTCAACTTAAGACAGACGGACAGGGCTTTACATCGACGAGTATCAAGTTTAAAGTTGTCGTTGAGCGATGAGATGTAGTGCCTTTTTTCCTCCTTTTGTGTTTGTGCTCATCGGCTTTGATGGAAACTATATTGCAGTCCCCATCTTGAATTTCACAGAAACGTGAGGCACCTGTGCTGAAGTGCACTTTGTTTGGACGTGGACTGAACTTTCCACCACTCTTGAGCTTCTCTTAAGCTCGCCTGACAACCATTTTTGTTTTTACTTCATGTAGAGCCCTGTTGTTCTCGAAGTTTCTTAGCTACTCCCGACATAGAAAAATAAAAAATCAAGAAGCTTGTAAGCGACGAGCAAAGCCATGCAGTTCTACCGACTCTGCTGTGCTATAGTGTCACCGGCTCCTCCTGGATTACTCATTTCTCTGACCCAATATGTCCACCGTCAGTGGCGGGAAAATCAGAATATTCCTACCACTGAAAACAAGCCAAGACGACCTCAAGACGACCTCTTGACGTCGTTGCTCCCGCGTGTGTTATAATAACCAGGTAATACACTCAGGGAACAAGAACACTGAAGCCTTTTCAACATATATGCGGCGCACGTCGTCGAAGGAAAGAATAGACACCCCCCGTTTAAGAGCACAAAACTCCCAATGGAACCCGGGTCCACATGCCATATATGATCCAAACTCTAGTGTCACACTGTACACATCCCCCCTAAGCGTTTAGCACAACACGGTTAGCATGGAGCGGAGCGAGCGAGTGGGGGCTCTTCTGTACACATCAGTCCTCGTATGGACGTCTCAGTCGCAGTAGATCTTGTACTTCTCGCTGCAGTAGATCGCCGGGCCTCCCAGGATGCCGCTGGGCAAGGCGTTGTGGTGCTCCGGTCGGGCGGAGCAGGTGAGGCTCTGACTTACGATGGGGGCGCCCCCGTGCGGGACCCTGCTGCGGGTCTTGGCCCGCCCCCCCGTGCCGCCCCGGCGCGTCTGCTCGGTGTCGAACTCCAGCTCTTCCAGGCGCTGGGTCAGGGCCAGCTTCTGCTGGATGGCCATGCGCAGCAGGGAGTTGAGGGTCTTCTTCTCGTCCTCCGCCGCCGCCAGCTGCCGCTGCATCTCGTCCAGCTGGGTGACGTACTCGTCACACCTAAGGGTCGAGAAGAGAGTGGCGGTCAGGTATATTTTTAATGAATTAATAATTTATTAATGAATATTTAACAAGAAAAATCTACATTCCTGAAATTCCTTTTATGCAAAGAGCATTGCCATGATGGGAAAATCAAAATAATATAGAAAAGGACATTTTAAAATTAACTCATTGGATGGAATATTATTTAATTTCAATAAAACATTTGTTTTAGGCATAATTGGTTTGTTGTATTTCACCGTTATCTCATCTAGATGGCGCTGCAGATCACTGCCTTGGTGGTTGATTTCTTATTTTGTGTATTAATAGTTTCCTGTGAGTCATATTCAGGGGAGAAGCTTATGAATAACAGATCTACAGCTTCCGATTGTTTAATTCAATTCAATTAATTATTCTTTTTTAATTATTTTTTTAATTAATGCCATTTTATGGAGATGTCTCTAATTTTATTTTAATTGATTGTACTTTGTTTCATTAATTTCTTGTTAATTTATTCGCATCATTTCATTTTTATATTCTGTAATGGCAATAAATTCCAGTGTTGTGTTTACAAGACTGGCAATACAAGTTGTATCGTTTGATTTAATTATTACTTAATTTCAAATTAATTTGTTTTCTTTAAAAAATATTTTATTTACTCATAAATATAAATTGTATTATATATCATTGTTATCTTATCCGTAATTAAAGTTTATATGCATTATGACCTTTCACCTAAATGAAAATAAATGTTTTACTACCAGCAGGTGGCGATAGAGAGTCACTGCTGCAGCAGTAGCTGCTGCAGTACTACTCACGTTCATCCTCTTCTACTAGTAGATGAAAACTCAGTCCAAAAAATAAAACCTTCATATTCACATGTGCCGATGGTCGTTTAATATAATTATACCGGGGATTTGTTAAATATATTTAAGGGATGAAAGATTTAACCTCAGGGTCACCGAGTTGATCCTTCTCTGCGTCACCTGAGTCAGGTGAGCGGAGGAAACATTAGTGTTAATCACTCCGAGAGGATCACGCGTAAGCTTCACTCTTACCGTCGATGAGTGAGATCAAATAATAACTCTGGGCAGAACAAGTGAGCGAGCAGGTTTTTTAGAAACTGGGTCAAGCATTTTTTTTTGTTTGTTTACTTAATATCAATATGTTTTTTATTTGTCGTCCGGGTTCGATGTTTTTATTTCTAACTCGCCTTCTTTGTTTGCAGGGTAATCCGGGGCCAACCAGTCAAGATGAAAACATCAGTAACAAGCAGATGTTTTCGCTCCGGGTGCACGTGGTTGGTGCTCCACGTGAACTCTGGCCTCGGATCACGGCACCAATATAAACCGGCCCCCCCTTCAAACACCCTTCTTGTGCATGCAGTTTGATTCCCAGCGGGGGCCAAACACAGACAATAGGGATCAACGTTGCTTCATTAAACCCCAGTATGAGATGGGGGGGGTACAACCTAAAAGTGTAGCCGTAGACGTGGGGGGTTTCAGTATTTTCCCGGGAAAAACAGAAGAGTCTATTCTTGGGAGTGGTGGGACACAAAGAGAGCCTTTTTTATTCGGCAAAGTGACAGTGAGTGTGTGATGGCACAATAGACGAGACGGGACGAGGGGGGACGGTGACTCGGACAAAAACAAGCTCTTTTATGATCCGGATTGTAAATAAAAAAGACTCAATAGCGGAGTTTTACCGTCACACATATATCATAGATCAATAAAGTTAAAAAAAAAAAGAAGAAGAAAGAACTGACATCTGCTGTCGTGAGAAAGAAACACAAGAAATGATCACAAAGAAGAAATGGAAAAAAAAGAAGAAGAAATGTAAACAAAAAGAAGGAACAGTCGTTATGCTAGCGTATGCTAAAGCTAATTGGGGATTATTTAATTATTATATACATCTTTGTTTCAAACTCAGGGTTCATAGCCAGATACACGTCAACAGAATCCCAGAACAAACTATTAAAGATTAAAGAGCAACATTTTTGTTTAGAAAAACAGGGATTGATGAGGTTAAAAAGAAATGACTATGAAGTTTTAAAAAAAAGGTACAATTTGATCGTACAATGTATATTCTAGAATCTAGATCAATAAAGTAAAAAAAAAAAAGGATCACAAAAAGAGATCGACACTAAAGAAAGGAAAATGAAAACCTAACCAACAGAATCAAAAACATACTTTAAAAGGTAAAAGAGCTAAGAAACAAAGAAAAATAGGTATTAACACTGTTGATATAACTATGAAGTAAAAAAAAAAAAAAAAGAGAACCAAAAGTAAGAGTTTGACCGTACATGTATATTAGATCAATATAGTAAAAAGGAGCTCAAAAATGTAATGGAAACAAAAGAAAAAAAAACTGGTATATGCTAATGCTAAAAGCTAATTGTAGATCACTTATTTATTGTTGTGATTCTCTTCCAATACATTTAAAAGTCATGAAAAATTTAGTTATGAAAGCAGTGATCGAGGGCGAGAAACGACTTGCTAAATGTTTTATTTAAGGAACAGGCAGTGTGTGGGTGTGTTGGGCTGGTGAAGACGTGACTTCAACTAAGGGTTTAACTGATAATTGCCTGAGCTATGACTGGAATCATGTCGAGACAAATCTCGCTGTGGAATGTTGAAACCAGAGGCCGACTGTTAGCTCGACCCTGCTGCCTGAAGCTGGAAACACACTCGGATCCACCACACAGTGTCTCAAGTCACACTAAAGCTTACACTAGGAAATATACACATTCTTTCCCTCTCTTCGAGACACTTGTCTCGGAGAGTTTTAGAAAATCTGAACAAGATGATTACCATGAAAACAAGACACATTAGTCTCCTGTAGTGGGCTTCAGATGAAAAGCCGGGCCCCCTTCCTCCTTTTCTCTACAAGAAGACTAGCGGACGGGGTGTTTGGTGGAAAAGGGACGGACGGGTGGAAGGGTGAGGGGGTGTGACGGCGGTACAAAGAGAGCGAGTGTGGGAACCCTCGGTCGGACGGCTCCCCCAGCCTCTTTTGGAGGACCATGACCCAAGATGACTTTGTGGAGGAGAATATTTTACGAGAGAGGAGACAAACAAATGTTGTTGCCGTCATTTTCTCACCAAATCGTAAAGTTGAACACAGTTAAAGAGTGTAAGTATATCACAATATTATTTCTTATGATACTATATTGATATTGGACAGCATTGTATCGATTATAAAAAAAAAGTTTAATATTTTTTTCATTTTTTTTAACTTGAAAAAAATAACCTGATGCATTCCCATAGTTTTTTATGGTTTATACTTTAATAAAGTGGGTATAAAACACGATTATTCTATTATGTACAGTTAAAAATATTCAGGCATTTGTGTTGCAGCTGCTAGATGGCGGCCGTCATTACATCCTCCGCAGCTAAGAGACATTGAAATGCAGCGAGATCCCGTTTGTGACTGAGGATGAGAGGATACAGTCGACTCCAGCGGCTTTCAAAGCTAATGTTTTACATGTTTAGGTTTCAAAACAAATGAAAGCAGTTACGACTTTGTCAAGAGTCTGTGAATTCTGCAACGAGTCGAGTACTCTAAACAAGGATATATTTGAAGTATTGTCAAACAGTATTGCAATTTATCGTAGTGTTGTCGTTGTCGTGATATCGCCAGATTCTTTCCAGTATAAAGTCCTCAACAAAATGGGTCACAGACCAACTTTTTCTGGCTACTTCAGGCCACAGTACCCAAGATTATTGACACACTGCATATACCAAGATTCACAAATTGCAAAGGCTCTACTCCGAGTCTCTGATGACAATTCTGACTTAAGCTCCGTTTTTGGTAGAACAGAAGTGGAAAGGCTTGAAAAGATGATCATACTCGTTCATTGAAGAGTTGCTTGGACCATTTTTTGGTCCTCAGCCTAAGTAAAGTGGGACATTCTTCATCATTTGTCCACATAACCTTCAATGTCAAATTCATTTGATCTAATTTTAAGAAGCCCAACATGGACAAATAAGGACTTTTCTGCAGCCTTGTCTCCCAAACCCCTCCCTCCCCCTCCTGTGTCCCGCTCTACTGTAGCATAAACGAAACATGAAGCTTTGTTTGACAAATAAGACAAAAAGAACCTCCTTTTACTGCAACTGCAAGGGTAGAAAAACATGCCAGTGTCAACTAGCTTGTGTTGAGGGGTGCGTAATCCTGACCAAGATGAGGTGGGATTATATGAAGAACCTTTGACCTGCTTTCCTTCAGACCAGGAAAGATTAGTGAACGTACAGGACCATCTGACCCCCCCGAGCCCTCCCACCTACTACACATGGACATAAGTCACGAGTCCAAAACACGACTTAAGTGACATATTTAAATGATACCCAGATTAAATACCTTCTGTTCCCCACAGCGATAGTACAGTCGCTTTCAGGATACAAACAATACCCCTAACGTTACCATGGAAACTAATCTGGCCCGTGAAAAACAATGGATATTATCTGTGCTTAAGATTAACTTGTATTATTGTGCATTAATGCTGGCAGACTTTTGTTGTTACACCGGAATAGACAAGTAAACATGCATACGATGACAGATATTGACACGGCAGTTAGTTAATTAGTGAAATAAAATATAGATAACGTTTAAAATAAAAATAGATTATTAATCAAACATAAATGGAAGATAAAAGATAATTTAGATATAGCGTGGGTTTCTTTACAGGAAAACAATTAAAAGGAAAAAAAAAGAAAGATAAAATTAACCAGATGATTTAGGTATAACCCATATTTTCCCTTATGGGTGAGACTTAGTAGAATAGTTGTAGATAAAATCATGAACAAAATCAATCAGTAAAAATGCAAGGACAAAGTCCAAGAAGCGGGATTTCAAAGAGACTCTATAAAAACACTGATACAAGGTGAGACTCAGACTTTATAAATCTCTATTCACAGGTGAAAAACGTTTCTTACCGTGTGGCGAACATGGCTCTCAGGGACGAAAAGGTGGCGGCGTCTTCTTTCAGCGCTTTGAGCTCGTTCCTCAGCTTCATCATGGTCTCGGTCACCATCGCCTTCTCGTTCTCGTACTTGCTCTTCAGGTTGGCCATGGCCACCTCAGCCGTCTGTGCAGACATCGACCAGAAGAATATGAAGCCATTTGACGATACATAAAACTGAAATAATGCTTAGAACTCCATTTTATTTTGTATTAAAGACTAAAAGTGGCTTCGATTGATGTGCTCCAGAACAACTGCTCACATAACTACGGGTCAGAATTCTCTTAGATCTTCACTCACTATGTATCAGCAGCTGCTCCTTGTTGTTAACACCAGACTTTGTTACCAAACATTTGCTCAAACAGCTGAAAGATCCATGAATAGCCGTCGCCTACTTTTCCGACAACTGTTGAATTGATGGAAACACGAACCTGCTTGTTGGCCTTCAGGACGGCTCTCAGTGTCGCGATCTGCTCCCTCTTGGTGCTGAGGAGGGACTTGAGCTTGAGGATCTCCTCCATGCAGGCCTCCTTGTCCTTGTCGGCGACGGTGCCCAGCTCCAGGGTGGCCACCCGCTGCCGCGACAGCTCGGTGGTCCGGTCCACGGCCAGCTGCAGGTGCTTGATCTGATCTCTGATGATGGCCACCAGGTTGTAGATGTTCATCGGCTCGCGCCGGTGGTCGGACGACGGGGACGGCAGGGACGAGGAAGGGGGGGACACGTCGCCGGCGTCGCTCTTGTCGGAGAAGAGGCCTTTGGTGAGCAGGATGGGGGAGCGGCGGCCGCGGCCCTCGGGGCTGCTGCGGCCGCCCTTGCCTTCCTTGTAGAAGTCCAGCATGACGCGGTTGGGGGTCTCGTTGTTGCACATGCACACGTGGTTGTAGAGCGTGGCCAGCTCTTCGCTGAAGGTGACCAGCTCGTCCTGGGCCACGCTCAGGCTGCCCTGTGACTCCCCTGCTACATCTGTCAACTACAAACAGAGGTGAACGTTAGCATCACGGCTAACTTTATCAGGGAACAGAAGTTATTTTTAAAGCACCTTGCTAGACCAGGGTCACAAAGCGCTTGAACAATCAAAAACAATACACAGTTAAAAATACCTAAACATTTAAAATCTGAAAATTAGAAAAAAGCCTGCACAAATAAAACATTTTAAGATGTTTCTTGAAGGAGTCAGTAGACTTCATCAAACACAGAGGGAAATTTAAAAATTGATCCTGAAAGAAACTGGCAGCCAGTGAAGAGTTTTAAGGATCGGGGGAAATGTGAGTTCTCCTACTAGAGCAGGGCAAAATTCTCGCTGAATAGTAAGTAAGTAAGTCATTTTTATTTATATAGCGCTTTTCCAGACCAGGGTCACAAAACGCTTAAACAATCAAAACAATACTCAATAAATTATATACTTCAAAGGTCAAGATAAAACTGATAACACAACAGGAGTTCCAGAAAATCAAGGAAAAGCCTGAACAAATAAAAACGTCTTAAGATAGGTTTGTATTAACTCCAGGCAAGACAGCTCCTTTTTGTTTATACATTTATGAAAATAAACTATTAAAATAGTCCAAACGAGAAGACACAAATGCTTGGATTATAAACTCTAAATCGTGTTGAGACACCATTTTCCTAAATTTGGAGATTTTTCTCAGTTGAAAGGTCTCACCTTGCGAAGCTCCTTCTCCATCGCAGCCTTCTCTTCGATCTCCGTTGTCCTGGACTTCTCCAAAGTGGCCAGCTTCTGACCCAGCGTGGTGACATCGATCTCCAACCGGCTTCGTTCTTCATCGTAGCGAGACTGACAGGATTGATATTCAGCCTTCAGAGTCTTCAGTTCCTCCTTCAGCTCCCCTGCTTCAGAAACGGCCACCTGAAGGAAGACCCAAAAATGTTAAATCACGTTTTTATTTTTAGAGTTACAACGCTGGTCTTACCTTGTACTTGCACTCTAGGATCTCAGGTCCGTTGATGTCCACCTCGTAGTAGTCGCCGTCGTCGTTGCTGTCGCGCTCCTTCTCGTTGTCCAGCGCCGACTGCCGCTCCTTGCTGGCCTGGAGCTTGCGGATGGCGTTGAGGTTCTCCGTGAGCCGGTTGACCTTCTCCTGATGCTCGGACAGGGCGCCGTTCGCCTGCTCCAGTTGTTTCTGGGAGTCCTGCAGGTTGGACAGCAGGTTGACCTTCTCACGCTCCATCTGAAAGACCACAGAGCAGATCCTTTATTAATGACATACTAATAGTAGAATCCAGCGTGAGGATTATCTGTCATGTGTCATGAGTCTATGCGAGGTTTTGTGTTACTCAGGAATGTGTGGCACGATTCCCGGTCGCTTGGCTATGCAATCCGGCTGACCTTGAACATTTGCTGTTCAGATCGTAGTTGGCGGAAAACCAGGTGGGTCGTCTTACACCCACACGCCTCATCCGTCAATAATACATGCCAAAAATCTTTTTTTTTTAAAAGGGCACGGCAAATATAAATCAGTATATTAAAGTAAAAGAAGAATAGGTGTGGAAATGATTGTAATACGTGCAGATGACTGACATTTTACCTAGTCCCCAAAAATTCTAAAAATCAGCATAGTCAGCAGATTTTTATTTTCACAATATAATAATCAATCAATCAATATATTTTTTAAAAGAAGCAGCTTGAGGCGGATCTCATTCCTGCCTGGTGACCATGGTACCTAATCAAGCGCAGCCTTAAAACCCGTGGTGATCAAGCAGATGGCGGGTCATCCGGTGCCACCACCCGCTGCCTCAGTCTGCGGCGTGCGCGCCTCCCTGGATTAACTTCACCTCGCCGGCCATGGCATGGACTCACAACGTGACTCATCTTAATGGAGTTCGAAAGCTTGGCCATATGTGGCCGACCATGAATGAATGAATCTCTAAGTGTTCAGAAGAAAGGGAATATTTACATCCCGCGAGTTATCCGACTCAAATTACTTTCAATATCCCTTTCCTGCTACAAATCTAAATAAACATGCCTGAATTAATTTAGATGCGCTCACAATTATATGCTCAGAAAATAATACTGTAAGACCATAAATCAAGGTCTGTTACAACTGACAAAATGTAGCCCCAATAAATACTGATAGAACACAGGTTTAGTCCGTTATAACTGCTAAAATGTTTTCCCAAAATAAAACTGATAGAATAAAAGTTTAGTCTGGTAGAACTGACAAAATGTACCCCCCAAAAAATACTGATAGAACACAAGTTTAGTCTTTTACAACTGCTAACATGTATTCCCGAAATAATACTCCTAGAATATAAGTTTAGTCTGGTAAAACTGACAAAATGTACCCCCAAAATAATACTCCTCGAAAATAAGCTAGTGCCAATTAATTAAAAAATCTATTTTTGACAGGGTTTGTATTCTTTCAAGATGGTTTCTGGCCTATTCAAGCACAAGTACCTTCTCTGCAGTACTGATTTGGCACTGGTATGGTAGAGCGAAACCATCCCCAATAAGGGATATAACGTTTGACAGTTTCAGAACACACACCTGCACAAGCTGCTGTTTGAGCTTCTGGATCTCGGAGATGTGCAGCTCGCTGAGCAGGTCGTCCACGAGGCTGGGCGCCGGGTGGAACAGCTCCTCCTTCTTGGCCGGGGAGATCCGGTTGTTGTCGGCGATGACGGCGGCCAGTTTGTTGAAGCCGTTCTCGAATCCATGCAGGGCGTCGTCGTTGTTGGGTTCGGTGGAGGCGTCGTCGCTGAACTTGAGCCCGTCGAGGGAGATGCTGAGAGGACTGAGGGAAAACAAAGTGTCAGTCCATGTTCGTCGAAGCATGTGTGTGTGTGTGTCGCTCACCTGTGATACAAAGTGTCTCCGATGTTCATGTAGTGCGACAGCTCCTTCCTCAGGGAGGCCTTCAGCTCGCGCTCCGTCTTGATGGTCTCCAGGGCCTCCCCGAGCTGCCGCTCCGCGATCTCCTTCAGCCGGATGGCGTCCTCCAACTGGCTGTTCAGGAACTGAGTGTCTTCCTCCAGGCGACGGATTTCATGCTTCAGGCCCTCGAACTCCACCTGGGGGGTGCGACGGAATCCTCATCAAGCTCCGAGTATCAGTCATGCATGATTCGGAAAATAACCGGATCATTGAGTAATCCAGAGACTAATTGGATTTGTGGGAAATTAAAAGACAAATGGAGAACTAGCTCTTTTCTTGCTCAATTAAAGGGCTTATTAAAAAGAGTACTATTTAGTACAAATGTGGCTCAAATTTGAAGCAATCCTTAAGAACAAGTGCCACAGAATTCCAGAGGCTCAATAGGCGACCTCTCCTCACAGCTTCGACATTGTTCGTATCTTAATTAAATCTGAGTGTAAATGTGCTGCTTCGGCACCTAATCAGAGGAGAGATGAATTTGGAGGTGCTTGTTGAAGAGCAGCTTTATAAGGAAAGGAAGCTCAATCTTGATTCATCTCCAGCTGATTGTCTCGGGTCTCGACCCCGTGTTCTCACCTGGCTCTGCTTCAGCATGGACACCTGCTTCTGCAGGGAGATGTTCTCCTCCTCCAGCTCGGTGTAGTCCTGCAGCAGGCGACTCTCGCTGAACTTGTACTCCTTGATGTCATCGCGCAGCTGGTTCCTCTGCAGCTCCACCATCTGGCAGTTCTGCGGGGGGGTCAGAGGAGAGCTCGGGTGAGTCGGTGTGTCGGTCAATCTGCTTTAGACGTCGTTCGATCGGACGGTAAAACCTGAGCTCCATCTGGACGACTGACTGTTTGTTTTCTAAACTTTTAAGACGGAAGTCGTCTGTCATGACAGGTGGCGGTATACCAAGGAAATCCACTTACACACCCGACTGTTACAAGCAGTTAATGGCTACATAGCAAATTGGAAGCCTCATTATCTAAATAACGTGCCTGAAACTGGGACCAAATCCAGCTCACCAAGTCATCAAAGTAAATCAATGTAAATGTTGATATCAGGACCTGTAAATAGTGTTTAATATAAGTCATACAAGATATAAGACGGTATCACAATCAGACTAATACTTTCTTTTTGGCATTTACACATCTTGGTCTGCCCACTAGCCAGCTAGCTAAGACATTTTGGACTCTTGTGTAATTGAGTTTTCTAAAGAGAATTGGAGCTATTTCCATGGCCTTCATGAGATCTCTATTCGAAAATACGATAAGGCGACTGTATTGATTATATTGAAAAGGGTTTTTTGTTTGTTTGGCTTGCAAATCGTATTTACAATTAACATGCGATAAAGCATTGAAATCACGTCAATGACTGAGGATGAGAGGACACAGTGAAATGAAAAATGAAGAAATTAAAGCAGTTAGAACTTCGTCAAGAGTCTTGTGGCCTTTAAATCCTGCAACATTGAGTCAAGAACTTGGCAAATACTACAAGTATATCGCTGTTACAACAGTATCACAATATATCATATTGTAGCCCCTGTATCGCGATAAGCATTGTATCGCCAGATTTTTGCCAATACACAACCATACTCGTTACTTTTAGGTTAAGTATTTTAAAAAGGAATTGATACATCATAAAATAATACACAATTATATTACAATATTAGCTCAACTTGCTTTTTTAGTTTCCCTATCACTGTCAGCTTCTCCCTCAGTATTGTCAATTGAATGCCACTCATTTAAGATCCAAATAGGTTTTTTAGAGGTAAAAAAATCCTTCTGTTGCTTAAGCTAACACTGCAGTTTTTTCTGCGACACTGCAGGAGAGCGAACATCAATAATGCATAGGTGTAAATAAGCAAGAGACCTGACCCTCCCTCCCCGCTCGGAGCCACAAGGACTCCATCTTCAGAGCCACCTGTTCCTTTTTTTAAATGAAAATCAGAGTGATGTTATGTCAAGCACCCATGTAAGGAACATCCTTGTGGGTCATATGAGTAATATGTGCATAAAAATGTAGTTCTAATAGCCACAAAATTGGATGCAGTGACACTTTTTCTAACCACGAGGTGGTGAGATTAACACACCGTCTCATGGTGTTGGCAGAGAAAACTAACACCCGAAGGATGATGAGCTCCTGGGGCCGGTGCCAGGTGGCCCCCTTCCACGTCACAGTCCCTGCTCTTCACATCTCAGCTGCAGGAAGCTCCTTTTAAAATAGCTTTTGTTCTCAAACAGCGCTGATGAGATGGTGTTGACGGAATGCCGCCATTGTCGAGACAGAAGAATAATAAGTTTGGTTAGTTATTTCCAGGGAGCACATCTCACTTGTGAGGCTCTTGTGAGTTTGCATTCGGGTTATTAAAACTACACTGTTTGATCTTTATTAATATTCATCAGGGTCTTGAGAATATCTAATGATTTTGGGGGGCGTTTGGAGTTCAAAACCCTCCCCAATGTTGGCGCTCCACTGAATATTGCATGAAGCTACATGTCGGACTAAACCCTCCGAGATAAGGCAGAAGCAAAGGATCGACCGGCACTTCCTGCAGTCTTTGCTCTCCTGTCATTAATCCACGCCATCTGGGAAGTTCTGGGTCGGGTGAGTCAGATGGACCTCTGGACCGTGAATACTCTCAAGTCTGATTACCAGTTGCCCTGCCGTGGCTTCGACCTCCGACCTCCCCATCCTCAGCCACCCACAGCCCCAGAGACTGGGGTGTCTCCGGGGAATGTATACGACTCGCTGGGATCAGGTGGTGGGTGGGTGGTTGCACGTCGGGGTGCGACATGTGATGTATGGGACCATCTGAGGTGCTGACAGTCAGGTGGGTCGACCTTCTGTCACTAGAGGTGACGTGTAGACAGCTGCTTTTGCAAGGTGGGTGGTGGCCGTAAACACCTCAACTTCACGGTTTACTTAAGCTCCGAGGACGTGAATTCTCTCATCCATCATCCTTCTTCTGAACCCCTCTTGTCATTTTGCAACTGTCGGGTCTACTCAGCTGCGATGAGTTCAAGCTTTGAGGAGGCGTAGCAGCCATGCTGACAAAGTTCCAGGATTAGCAGAAATGTAGATTAGAAGTGAGTAAAGTCTTCACTATGAATAATTCCTGGGCTTGTGCATCAAACATATTTATTGCTTTACACCGAGAGCTTTGACTCTATAAGTCGCACGTGTTTAATTGTGTCACTAGAGCTCCGCAGAAGCACTAAGCCATGAATCATCTCTTTTTTTTTCTCCGCCCTACATAGTCAAAAGGGTGCAGCTAAGTGCAGACCAGACTAACTGTTTTATTTATCCGCTTTCCTGTAACCACTGACCTCCATTTCAGCTTCACTGTTTCCAAACCCCTATCTTGAAATTGTGGATAAGCTTTTCGGGGTTCCAAGACATCTCACGTGAAAGCAGTGGATTATCATCTTAATTATATTTTGGCTTGCAAAACAATAGAATGTTTCCTTGACCAAGAATCAAAACCTGGGAAACCATTAGGACACAGTAGCCAGGTTTAAATCACCCTTAGAATCATTCAAAGTTTACAATACATACAAAACAATATAGAAAAAATACACAAAAATCGTTAGATGTTGTAAAAAAAAAAAAAAATGTAAGTGGTAATATTGCAATAAATAACAAAAGAAAGTGAGTTATTTAGAAATTGAATAACAAATGTGGGTTTTTATAAACAGATTCGAGAAACCAATCTTTATTGTGCCTTTATGATATATATTCAATCCAAACATTAGATAACCCGCTCCTCGAGAACCAGGTTTTTCTATTAGCAGGTTTTCATTGTGTTATTCAGTCCATAAGCAACTTTTTCAGTTCTATTTTTATATCCAATTTTACATTCACCATGATCAATTTTGCTCAAGCTCGGGGCAGGTTAGCTCAACAGGGAGCCGCGACTAATGACTACAGTAGAAAACACTGGGTTTTACTGCCAATAACCAGTCGATGAGCAAGGTCACTATGAAAGTAATGCAAAGACTTTCAAAGGGTGTTTTCAGAATCAAGGACGACGTCCCAAACTTTAACTCAGTGGAAGACAAAAGAGAATTGTTAATGTATCTTGGTTCAGCGAACAGTAAAGGAATCATTAGAAGCCGCCGGCTACTGTCAGAGTTGGATAAAAGAGATCACTTTTTTGCCGAGCGCCGTAATTATCGTAATCTCAACCAGTGAGGCAAAAACCAAGGTCGGCCAAGTGAGGACGGATGAAATCTCCCGAGAGTTTCGGTTGATCTACATTTGTGTGACAACCGGGAGCCCAAGGGTTGGAAGCTTGCTGCACTTAAGAGTGATTTTTGTTCTTTTTAGGTCGCTCTTTGGCGAGTGCAACAAAGAATGTTCACGCCCACGAATTCAAGTGCATGAGCCGGCGTGTTCGTGTTAATGGCGTCCATTGATGAGTTGAACTTGGAAATCCTCTATGTGTCCCGGGGGTTACCATCCCGAGTGACACATCCAGGACTCCCGGGGAAACCGCCAAAAGAACACACGTTATAAGCGGGTCCGAGGTAAATCCCCTAAATTTATTAGACGCGTGGACTGGCTTAACTTTCGCCGGCTGCTGTGGACTGATAACCCGTCAACATCTGGAGGGTTAACCTCGGGTGTGTTGCGTCTAACTCGTGGTAAGTTGCAGTGGTCCAGGGATCTACTCCCTTGTTAGCTCTCTGGCCACGTCAGCAGGAACTGATCCATCGGATCCCAAATTCATCAGATAATTGCTCGACCCCTAAACGAGCTTAAACACCGCCGTTGACTTTCAAATCCAATCGGAGGACACGCCACCCTTCTGTCACCCGTCAACCTCTCCACCAGGTGTTTAATCCATGCTTAGCCAAATGCACTTCGGTTAACGGGTGATGTCACAGATGCTACATCCAATTCCAGTGGACCATCTAGACCGTGAGACGACAGCTTGAAACCGAGTCCTTAGACTCTGAGGAGAACCAGGCAACGGTCCCACTTAAGACCAGGGAGAATTAAATGAAGTCATGCCTATTAGCGTACGCCTCCTTGAAATGTTACGGTGTCTTCGTGGAAATGTAATCCACGGCAGAGAAACACGTCTTATCGTCGCTCGAGGGGACGACGGTGCGGCTGCTGAGGAGGTTGGGATGCGACGCGAGAGAGCAGCTGGAATACTGGAACTAAAATGCTGGGAATGAACAGACAAATTAAGAGACAAAAGACATTTCATACTGGCTTCCGGGTGTGTGTGGCGGGCGAGTGACGGCAGAATCTGATGACGCATTTACAGAACCACACAATCACCAGCACCATCAGGTCTCTTAATCTCGTGTCCATCCTGCTCTCCTTCCTTTAGAGTTACCCAACCATTTTTTACTGCACTTATATTTACATTAAAAAACATAAATTGCGATCAGGTGTGTATGTGAACTTCTTTGTCATCATGGTGGGCATTAGTTTCCGTTTTGGGGTGGACTGGTTATGTTTCTTAGTTTAAGTGAATTGTGTGTCAGTGGTGGGGTGGTATGTGTTTCTGTGTTGGGTGGTGTGTATTTGTTTCCATGTTGGGGTGGTGTGTAGGCGTTTGTGTATTGGGGTGGTCCGTAGGTGTTTCTGTATTTGTGTGGTGTGTAGGTGTTTGTGTGTTGGGGTAATGTGTAGGGGTTTGTGAGTTGGGGTGATGTGTATGTGTTTGTGTGTTGAGGTGGTGTGTAGGTGTAACTGTATTGGGGTGGTGTGTAGGTGTTTCTGTATTGGGGTGGTGTGTAGGTGTTTCTGTATTGGGGTGATGTGTATGTGCTTCTGTTTTTGAGTGGTGTGTAGGCGTTTTGCATTGGGGTGGTGTGTGTGTGTTTTTTTTTAATTAAGGTGGAGTGTGTGTTTCTTTGTGAGGGTGGTGTGAGTATGTAAGGTATTTCTTTATTGGGAAGGTGAATGTGTGTGTTACTGTGTTTAGGTGGTGTGTGGTTAAATCCAGCACACGCACACGCACACACACACACACACACACACACACACACAGTTGTAGCCAAAGTGCAACTGTCACCTCCTCAAATGAACGACATATTCTATCACAGGGAAGTAGCACCGTCTTGCCAAGATGATGAATATATTACATTAACAGATTTCAGGACAAAACTTCTTTCTTTCCTGCACATCTTATCATTCTTCGTGGTTTGCTCCCACAGGCTGTGCTTTTCAGCCAATTCAGAAATCCGAGAGACAATAGCCTCTTTTCAGCTCCGACAGTTCGCTCACAATGCCAGCCAAAGTGCCATGCGCTCTCCAATTGGCAGCCACACACACTCAAACTCTCTGAATTACCATCGCAGTAGTGTTGTCATCCGCCACAGATGAGGCTAGTTACACTTCAGACACTTTTTTTGGAGCCAATTAGAGCTGGCCGGGGCCCACGTTTGTGAGCTGTCCGTGAAACAATCTCCCTGTTGACCAGTGAAATACATGTGTAGATAGTGTTGAGCAAAGAATGAACAAAAAATGCATGAAAACCTATTAAAAATACTAGAAAATGTGCATTTCCGGAAGAAAATGCACTGTAATGATGAATAAAGTGAAAAAGGTTGAGAGGAAGAAAAAAAAGGAAGAATACAAAGAGGGTGAAGAAGAAACAAGTGGTAGAATTTGTAGTAGAAGTAGAAGTAGTGGGAGTAGAAGAAGTAGTAGAATTAGAAGTAGTAGTACAATAAGAAGTATAAGTAATGGGAGAACAAGAAGTAGTAGAAGTAGAATAAGTAGTAGTAGAAGTAGTCAAATTAGACATAGAAGTAGAAGTATAGTTAGTTAAAGCAGTAGTTGAAATTAGTAGTAAAAGTAGAAGTAGAAGTAGTAGAAGTAGTAGTAGAAGAAGTAGTAGTGGGAGTAGAAGTATCAGAAGTAGAATAAGTAGTAACAGTAGAAGAAGTAGAAGCAGTAGAAGTAGTAGTAGTAGTATCAGAAGTAGAAGAAGTAGTAACAGTAGAAGAAGTAGAAGCAGTAGAAGTAGTATAATTAGTAGTAGAAGTATAAGTAGTAGAATGACTAGTAGTAGAAGTATAATTAGTTAAAGCAGTAGTCAAATAAGTAGTAAAAGTAGAGGTAGAATTAGTAGTAAAAGTAGAAGTAGAAGTAGTAGTAAAAGTAGAATAAGTAGAAAAAGTAGTAGTAGTGGGAGTAGAAGAAGTAGTAGAAGTAGTAGAATTAGTAGTAAAAGTATAAGTATAAGTAGGCGGAGTAGTAGTGGAATTAGTAGTATAAGTAGAAGTATTACTAGTAGAATTGTGTGAATGCTGAAGACAATGTTTTTTCACTACAGAAAAACCTGTTGAAGAGTCAGATCTTGAGTCTCTAGATAATTAAAAGAAACATGTTCTCACCTACTGAGTGCAGCCATTCATTCTGAAAACACAACGTGTGTTCGTTCGGCACATCTGGCTTCTACAAACAACCGAGTAAGTAGCAGATGACCTAATTAAATTGGAACGTTCGGAAAACTTGTTGTGGTGCACATTTTAAGTCACTAATCTGGGTAAGAAACGCTTCTGACATCTGTCTTAAGATGAATCCTAACGATCTTTTTTCAAATACTGATGTTTCCTTTGGTGAATGTCAAGTGAGAGTCAAGATGATGAAGTCCAGCGCCGGGACATTAAATATTTACAGAGCTTTCAACCATTAGAATCTTTGATTCCTCTCAGATGAAACACAGATGAGTGCATAAAATACAGCGCGCTGACCTCAAGCAGAAAGAAGGCTGTACTTAACTACCAACTACTGGAAGCTTCAGATGAATCTCGGTGGGTCTGTCATTACCATTCTCCGCTCAAAATCCTTTTTCATATTCCGACCATGAACTTGGCCGCTGAGGGTTTTTTTTGGTTCTTTGCTTCAAAGCAATGGTTCTTAAGGTGAACGGCTTCTCCTGCCCTGATGTCAGATTTCGTTAATCTCTCGCTTTCATGTCTCATCGTCTTCCTGTCAAACGGGCATCTTCAAAGCTCCCAGCATTCCCCTGCCCGTGTGATTCCGTCCTTGTTAATTCAGCACCAGTGGGTGAAGAAGACACTCCGAGCCTCGTCTCTTCCAATGAGGTTAATTAGTTGTAGGGCTAAACGGGGGGCGGGGGGGCGGCTTGACATTGTCGGGGGAAAAAAACGGGGGCGCAGACAATAAAGGTTTGCATTATGAACTTTTGAATATTCAGTTGTTTGGTGGAATGTTTGGAGCTACTTGTTGAGCCACGCCGGTGCAGAAGCGCAGTAAACCACCGGGGTGGGGCGCCGGCAAAACAAAAACCCTTGACATGAAATTGACGCGTTGATTCACCCGACTTGAAGTTCCCATGAGCCCTTTGTTTTTCTCCGATTATGTTGATCACCCAACCCATGACCTACAAAAGGAGAGAGCGATGTTGTGCCCAAAGGGAAAGGTGTTGGTTCGGTTGTGTCAACAGTCATTGATGCGCATCAATCACTCATCAGTGTCTTTATTTACAAGATTAAGCTGAATTACACTTGATAATTGAGGACAGTTTTTTTAATAAGGGTTCAACTGCAAGCTAGCGAAGTGTATTTTTAGTCGTCTCATTAAGTAACCAGGGCTGGGTATTGAACTCCTGTTTTGTTGTGGTACCGATAGTACCTTGTACCGAAACACCCTTCGTCTTTGGGTGACAAGTTTTGACAAGTTACAAAAGTCGTAAACACCAGATTGATCTGTCATTTGTTAGCAAGTGTTTGTTTGCACCGATGATTATTTGTTGTTTAATTTTTGTAAGGAAATTAACAGACTTGTATTTAGTAATGTATTGTATAATGTCCTTTTCATTCTTTTAGAATTGATCTTAAGTATCCAAGAACCGTCATCGAAGTGAAGGTACTGTGATGAAACTTCAATCTTACCTCTCTCAAGTCCTGGGCAATGATGTTCAGGCGCTCGTTGTCAGACTGGCTGTTGGCGAGGATGTTGCGCGTCTGACGCAGCTCGTTCTGCATCTCCAGGACCCTCTGCTCGTAGTAGGCCTCCTTGCAGGCCGACTCCTGGATCAGGGACTCCTCGCGGCTCTCCCCGTCGGCGGCCACCTTCCTGTGGTTGGAGTAGGCTTGTCCGAACGCCTGGAGAGAGAAAAAGCCTCGTCAAGATTTTGTGCCATTTCACAACAAAATGCATCAGCAAGCTCAACACAGGATAGGTAATCAATAATCAATCAAACTGCGTTTACGTCCAAAAGATCCCTGCAACAACACTAACCATCACCCTACACAGGTGTCAAACTGGTCCAGAGACGGTGCAGGTTTTGGATCCAACCAGTCAAGCACATATAAGTGAACCAATCAGGGGCCTGAAGACAGTAATCAATTAATTGTCAGTCAGGTGTTGCTTGTATAAGCCGACACCTGATTGGTTAACTCATGTGTGCTTGACTGGTTGGAACAAAAACATGCACCCTCTTCTGCAGCCCTTTTCTGGACCAGTTTGACATTCCTGCTGTGGCACTAATCCAAACCTGAATTGACATAACCCTACATTTACCATTAGTCTTAACTTACCAAAGCCTAATAAAGGTCAATGCTAACTTACTCAAACCCTTAACAATGCCCAACTTAAATCAATGCTAACACAAGCACTTACTCAAACTATAGCACAAACTCAAACAGTAACCTATAAATAAGACTAACCCCGACATAACCCTAGCAGTAACATAAACACTGAACACTAACCTAAACCCTACCACTAACACTAACCTAACCCTAGTATGAACACTGAACCAACCAGGAAACTTGCACTAAACCCCAACTAAACCTTAACCTAGCACTAACACTAGCTGTAAAAACAATATAAATTCTGTGTGAAGTTAAATGCAAAAGAAAAGTAGCAATAAAAGTTTAACATCGAATATCATAACAATTTTTAATTAATTGGTATAGTTGTTTTTATTTATGGCAAGTGGGTCCATTTTTAGTGTTGTATTTTCAAACTAAAAGTCAAATGACTGCGGTGTAAACATAACCTACATTCTACTGCGAACACCATGTTTTTATAAGGAATTCGACTGTGTTTGAAGTCTTTGACTCTGTAACAACAACGTCATCGTGGTGCGTTTCACACGGGACCTGGAGAAGCAGAGCAGCAAAACAACACTGGGACCACGGTTAAGTCTCCATCTGGACTTCATCATCCCGCCCCCTTACCCCCCTTACCCCCCTCTTGTCGCTCCCCCTTGGAAAACAAGACGTCGCCCTTCTGTGCACGCGTGACTCGGGGTTTTGCATAAATCAAGAGGGGATGACGTATTGAGATCATGGGTAACCTCCTGTCTAAGACTCTTACTCGTACGGATGATAGCAGATTATAATCGAAATTCTGATATTATATTTCCATTGATGGTCTTAAGAGAAAAGGGGGATTGAAGCAGAGGCAGTAGGACGAGACCTTAAAAAGTGCGAGTCATCGCGGAAGAATCTAGGCCAAACGTCTCTCTCCCCGTGCTCGGGAGTAATCGTCCTACAAATGACAGACTCCAGCGCCAGTGTAACCAGCGGTAATCTGATGGAAAAATCTGGTTTTCATCTGGACTTGAGCTGGTAAAGCAATCCGGAGTCACCTGGGGCACAGAATCCGCTGGCCTCGTCGGCTGCACTCTGGATCCTCTTTGACCCGCTGCCCCACAATTCTGCACGTGATCGGCTGCCGCAGGATTTTCCCTCATTTGACGGCAAATAGTAATAATCCCTGTAATTCCGTTACAGGAGGGGAAATGTGGAAATTTGTATTAAGTCGAACTGACCTACTTGTTGGAGTTTGCAGGCGAATATACGTCTCAGTGAAAGTAGATCAGTGGGTAATTTGTTTAATACTTACATTTGTTGCAACGTTTTATACAAACATTAACATATTTTTAAATAAAAATGTGGATTAAATTCTTTAGAAGGATTGGAATGTGAAGAAAACTATCGAGAGTGGATTCCTGGCTGAAGGTTAAACTTCGTCGACCTTCAATCCAATCTCACCACCCTTCTCATTAACGTGAATAGATTTAATAGTCGCTCAACAGACGGGATTATCCCGAGCATTTATCCCATCATGATATTCCTGGTGCGTGGCGACACCAATCAGGAGAAAACCTGCCCCCTTTAAACAACCCTCTGGACCAAAAAACCCACTGACCCAATGGCTTTAATCTCGGCATTTCGGGTTTTACGCTACTTTTGGAAGGAGGGTAAATTTGGGAAGCACGCGACGGAGATTATAATCTCTGTGAGCTGCCTAACCAATTTATAATTCATCTTTAACTTGCCATATGTTGGCTTTTTAAATGGGACATGTGAGCGTGGATTATTAATCTGCTGAACAGCTAATCAAGTCGGGGTCTTTACTCACAATGCGAGAGGTTTATCTCGCCGTCACAAATGTTTGTCTGAGTCCAGATGAGTGCACGCAGTCAGTGACCCCCCCGCCCCCCGCTGAGCTGGTCTTTCATCATGGGCTCACCCAAAGAAGACCCCCTCACATGACGGACACCTCGGTCAACTTCCTCTCGGAACCCGTTCGCTTCATTGTGATCGCAAACAGGAAATGACTCGTAAATCATAAGACCGAGAAGTTTAAAAATAAATACTACGTGTTAAGTGACTCGAGAAGTAGTTATTAATAAGTTGAACAATAGTTTCTCTGGAAACCAATTGCTCTGACTAGTGTCTAAACAGAAACCTGTTGGACTCCAACAAGCTGAGCAATAGTTGAAAGGATTTTGTCCTCTAATTTGGCTTGAGAGGAAAAATAAATGATTACAGGCGTAAGAAGGGTCGTCTGTCCTGCCCACACACGACAAGCACAAACGGGGGGCTTTATTTATAGGCTTTTAGCGGCACTTTGGTCAATGCCCGTTGGGATATACCACTAAGAAGATGAAGGAGAAGCAGATAAATCAACAGGGAAATGACATGGCAAGTAATCGGATCAATATCCACCCTCAAAACAGCGACTTGAATCAAAGATTATGCTTGTTTCTATATGTTTTAGGGGTTAAATTGTTTCTTAGCCGAGCCTGAGAAGGAAAATTTGACCTCATAAAATCGAAAGTCGAGACTCATCGTCATGCAAAAAAAAATATCTGTGGGCTCTTTCATTCCTGAACGCTGACGAAAAAGTTAAACAAATACAGCGCTGTGATTCATCAGAGATCATGCAGATGAAACAATGTTGTCGGGGAAAGACTGGATTCCTTTTCGCCGAGTTCCAGCTACAGCAAAACACTGGCCAGTGTTGACGGTGGCGGCGGAAAGGAGGTGGAGCAGGAAGACAACAACCCACGCCGCTGCTGCTGCTGCTGCTGCTGCTGCCTCGTGAATCACGACTCACGTGGAGACGTCGCTGGTCATGATAAACAGACGAGGCCCTCTTTCTCCAGCTATTCATGAGGGATGTGCTGCCCGGCTTTATTTGGAAGTCCACTTAGTCTTGATAATACAAACATCTCAGGGCCATGGGCTAAATGCAGAACTACGGACTGACCCTTCAAACTGCTTGGATTAGTTCTGCACCACTTGTTATACATTTCGAAAAGGAAAAAACTGCAGTTTTTGCCCAGAAACATTGGTGTAATAAGTAACAGACAAGCAAACCATTAATCCAGACAAGGAGAAGATGGGAGTGAACCACTTTTACTTTTTCAAGTAACTTGTAAATGTTTGTGGAATGATGTATCCAAGAGTGAGAAGACCTAAGAAGAGGGGTTGGGGGGAATGTGTTGAGGCTGCTGCTGGGCACACAGCCATATTGATTTTCCTTGCAACCGTCGAGGTATTATTCACATGCAGGTCCGGGCCCGTCTCACATTTCTAATTCTCTCAGTGTTGCCCTCGAGTCAGCCGTGCTGCAGCACCTGGTACTCGGCCCTCGTTTCATCCCTTGTTACAGATTCCACAGAGAGGGTCTCTCCTGGGACGCCCCCACACCCCCCAACACAGCGAGAAGCTAACGTTGTACTCGCCAAGTTCACTGGAAGCCGTTGGCAAGAAAATCCACATTTATACTTTCTTGCAAATCAAGAATATGCCTCAGGATGCAACACAAGTGAAGGAAATACACTTTGAGAAATGGTCGAGGTTGGTAACATATTTTTGGCATCGCTATATTTTAGGTCAAATGAAAAACAAGTCTTCTAACATACCGTAGAGTGAAATACAGATCGATCATAAGTAGCCACAATTTGGTTTTAAATCTATAATTAAACATTATCACTTTAAAGACTGTGAGTTTTGTTATGGGCCATGAATTTTTTTCATAAGAATAACTTAAAGAATATTAACAAAGTATAATCATGATGATAATATAGCTATTAAACAGATATTTTTTAATTGCTTATAAACTTTTTATGTGAACTTAAATCATGTGTTAATTTCTAAATATTGCTTACATTTTCTCTACATTAATAGACATACACAAAAAGGTTGAAACAAATAACCATAACTAATAATATTTAGCCTTTAACAAAGGGATAATAAAAACAGGTACTAAAAAATTTGTACGTGACAAGTTTTACTGTTTAACTACGGCTACATTAACGTGGTCAAAGGGTTGCCGGTGGCCCCTGGGCTGCACTTTGCCCAGGCCCTAGCTTGTGTGTTGTATACATAGCATCTGCCGCATCTATTTTCTGTTCTTTGTTAAATACAAAAAAGGGAATATTGTGTCCCATTAGGTTTAATCTCTCCGCCATTAATGGGTTTTTATTCAAACAAAAACCCATTTGCAAAGACAACGTGTGCCTGTATCTCTGACCGTGTCTGGATATCTCCCTGGACCACGCGCCCGGACCCCATGGGAGCAGGCTTCATTACCCTCACTTTGCCAAAGCAGGGCCGTCAGCAGATGAAGGCGGGGGGTCAGGAGGGGGTCCAAGCTACACAGATGGTTCAGGATCTTCCCATTTTTGGTATCACTCCTCACTTGTCCAGGATTCACAACATGGTCTGAAGTAACTTCATAGTCCGCTCTATGATCAACCCTGCATTCAAAATCCACCCCACGCTCAAATGTTATTTCTGACTTCCACAGCTGAACGGCCTGTAATGATAGTGAAGGGTGGCAGCTGGGGTCTACAGACGGGGGCCACACAAACACAGCAACTACCCAACAACAATATAAATCAATATTTAAAGTTCGAAAAGATACTTATAGCTTCTTTTTTTTTTCTTAAATGATCATTTTTAAATTTGCTTTTGGTTAATTAAGATCGATTGCTTACTATTATTCCGAGTATTGCCATGATATTCTGAACACACCGAACAACTGCTTCTCTATCAAAGCCTTGGACTCCTTCTTTGTCCACCTACATTCGGGTTCAAGCCTCCTGGGAACGTCCTGCACGTGCCCGGAAACAGACAAAGAGTAATTTGATTTGCAGAATAATTGACTTTTTCCATGACTATGACCGTCTTATAAACGAGGTCACTCTCTGATTCATTTTTCAACACAATTTGATTGTGTTTATTCTTGATGAACAACAACAACAGTTTGATTATTTCTTATACAGGCCAAGGAGACGTTAAAATTAAAGTTATTAAATAATATTTGTCAGCTACAAATTCAAGTAATGATTTGCAGCTGCCTTGTATTAAATCGCTGTCAGTATAATTCGTCATAGTGTCTTGACAGCGCGGCTTTTGTCCTCTTATCGAAATAGAAATGGAAATTCCCACAGGAAACCCTTGCCAGGCTTAGCGCCCCCTCCCATCTACGACCTCTTTGCCTTCACGTTTCCTTTCGCCTTTTCTCTGAAAGGACCCCTTGCAGACTGGCAGACACCCAATTAAAACACCTTTCTCATGTCTGGTTTTTCTCTATATTCAACTCACAGCGCTTTTTTTCTTTTTTTTCTTTTTTTTAATCACAGGAGTCTTGGGACAGAATGATAAGGGAACCTAGTTACGACAAGAGCCGAGGGAAGGAGGAGGACAGAAGAGCGGAGATAATACACAGTGAAAACTGGTGCTAAATGAGTTAAAAAGATCCCCAGGGCGAAGGGACATCCCTTAGAAATCGGGTTTGTTAATGTCTGTATAGACGCCCTATTAAAAGACCAAGATCCTTTTATGAATCAGCCCTCTGGTTTAATTGATTTAAAGGGAGAAGGGAGCCCCCCAGCTCGGCTACACACCAGATAAATGAGATAGAGGAGAACGGCAGAATTCACAGGACTTTGGTGTTGTTTTAGAGTTTTGTGTTATCTCAACTTTAGAGGTGGATTCATCAGATATGAACGAAGAAAGAATCCCGGTCTGATGTAGACTTCCTGGTCCACTGTGAAACGATCCTAACAAGTAAACAGGATGCCTACTAAGGAAGTAGAGAAGGTGAAGAACTTTCAATCGCAGGAAGGAGACCCGAGTTGAGATTGTAGCAGCGACTTGGTATTGCTAAAATAAAATTAAAATACTTAGTTTTAACTGGTAAACCTAAAGCAAACCAGGCTGTGGTTGAGCAAAACAAATACGCAAGTAATAAACACAAGACGACTGTTATGCACACTTTCGTTGGTCACACGTGGTTAAAAAAAATTCATTGTTCCGTAAGAGCAGATTCTTCGCTCTGTCACATGAACACTGACGTGTTTGTTGACAGACGCCACCACGTTGTGAAGAATAAGGGACTATATTGTCCTGGTGGAGCAGCCATTTTGATGACTTCATCCTCTGCTTTTAGCTCCCTCTGCTAATTGGATTAGACGGGAAGCGTGACCTTCCAGGTGTCACAATACTTCTTACTCTTTATCGACTTTGTATCCCTGTATCCAATAAACCATGTTTAAACTCTGTATGTCAACTACTGGTTAGTTTACCTAGATTGGAAGGAGGAACATTTGGGTTCAGTTTTATATGGAATTCATGCTTTTTTCCCACCGTAAGAATCAGGAAAATGAGGGACCACTTTCATATAAAATCCAAATAAAACCAAAACCATCCGTCGCTGGATGAACGTGCACAGACACGGTAGACCTCTCCAAGTCTGGTCCACGGCCAGGAGATTCATCCTCTTAAGCTCAGAGCGTAGGGATTTGCAACTTCATTTAGTGTAATTTAGGAAAAGATTACCCTTTACTTGGGACTTGTTGTCTGTTTAAAAGCAAAATGCGATCACGTTGGGAAGTTAAAATCCTATTTTATAAAGACGATTACGGAATATGAGAAGGTAAACCTGGGCGGCTTGAGTATCATTCATAAAAGGATTTGGAAGGGAATCAAACAGATGTCCACACAAAACACAAGCGTGGCAATACAATAGAGACCTCACTTTATTTACGACTATCACGAGAAGAAGTCGGTAGGCTATGTGTCCATCTGGATATCTTTACCAGTGGTATATGTCCTTTATTAATAAGCTGTTTTAGAGGATACAATAGAAAGTCATCCTTTCGGACGTGGTCATAATGGGACGACTCGATCTCTGCTTTGTCACATTCTGTGTTCACTCAAGACCTGTGAACCCCCGTCGGCTCAAACACACAAAGGTCAGGCTAGTCAAACACACATCACACCAGGTTCTACAAAGCGTTGCAATATTTAGGCCTTTGGTTGTTTGGTTGAATCCCACAAAGCATTGTGGCAGCTGGTGCAACCCTTGTGACACTGTGTGTGGTAAAGGTAGGAGGTCCTCACATCTGCTGCCATGTATCCTATTGAAGATAATCACCAATAAAATTGTATGTTGTATAAATGAGGCATCTTGGGTAGTAGACATTTGTTAAAGACGTCAACATCTTATCGTTCTTTAGATAATATAATCAGTTTTTTTTTCAGTCTTAATAACACTTTTCAGTCAGACAAGATAATTTGATCAACGGGAGATACAATCACTCTGAGAGGGAACTGTTCAAGATAAAGAAATAATTTTACTTTAATATACCTACACTTCAATCCAGTCTCTCTCTATCCCCCTCCAATGCGTCGACTCTGCTAATAGCGGCCCCCCGAGACGGATGTGCAACGCATCCCTTCAAATTGAGGCATAGAGGCGGTTACTAGGCAACAGCACGGCTCGCCACCCCTCCATCTTCCTGCCTCCAGAGTAATATGTGTGGGTGTGAATATGATCATCCTATCAGCGGGTAGGTGGAAGTCCAGGAGCAAGAGAGCTGAATTCTGAACCGTTGACAAATTCAATCAGTTTTATTTAAAAAAGGGCTTAATTTAGAATTTCTTTTGCACATTTGTCTACTTGACAAGAACAAGCATTTGTATTTTAAATTGATTCTATTGTTACAGCCTTTGCTGTGCACTCTCCAAACACAAGATAAGGAGGACGTCAAGGGAGATGACAGAGGAATGTGTTTGCATTGCTCTTGCGATAACATCATCTCAGTGTGCAGTGGAGAGGCTGGGGGGGTCGACTGATAGCTGTGGTCTTTTCAAGGTTGCAATGATCCAAAGCCAGTGCGACCCAACCTTGGCTCTGGAGATGAACAAACAATTGAGCTCAGAGTACGACATCACAAGTTTATCTTAAGCCAACGACACTGAACCATGAATGTGATTCGAAAGTTAATGGGACTGAGCGTGGATTAATTTACTGTACGAATAACTGCTTAGAAACGGTTGTGTACCTCCTATCGTGACATATACCAACACACTTGATTCAACAATACACTATAAACACATCACTACCCAATACACCAATCTAACCCGCTCCCTAAAAGCCTGAGCTACAACGAGTATTCCCTTGAGTTCCTGGAAAACACCCCCCCCCTACTTATTCATTCTTCCGAGGAAAAGACATACATGGGAAAACTGGGGCCTTCTGGCGAGACGAGTGAAGACACAAAATAATGAAAAGGGTGACCTCAAAAACCAACACAAACAGAGCATTTTTACAAAGTCAGGAAAACTTTTGTTTCATGATGACTTCCAGTCTTGTGGGAAAACAAAGCAGCAACCACATTCTCATACCAGGATGTGACTCAAACCAGTGTCAAAGCACCACAGATTTTTACCCCCCATGACTCTATATTTTCAGCTGTTTTAGACAATTCAACGTCCAAACAGAAGACAGAATCTAGAGGAAGTGCCGTATCTGGGATAGAAGGAAGTTGCAGCTGAGGGGGAAAAAACAGATACATCCTTTACAGCACTCTCTTCAACTGTCAACATTCTTTCCATTCCAGAAGGGTGAGGAGAGGAGTGAGCGGGAAGTTTCAAAATTCAAAATCCAGAACCTCCCATCAAACTGGTGATTCTTGTTAGCAAATAGAATCCTCTCTTTTTGAGGGAATACTTATTGGTATTCGACAAACAATGTGTGTGAGGGGTTTGAGTCTTGTGTGTTAGTAATACATGTTTTTTTAACGAATAGATGTTTTAGTTTCAGATGACAGATTTTTATGCAGTAAGGTAAGGTTGTCAGGAGGAAGAGGCATGAATTAATAAAAGTGGCAGTGCAGTGGTGAGGATACCCCGGTGGAGGAGGGGATGGAGACACCCATCATCATCATCATTTTGTTCTTTTTTTTTATGAATAATCGTCTGTATTGCTGTGTTCAAATTGGAAAAACAATTTCCCAGAAGGAGACCTTTTGAGGGATCAATAAAGTTCTATCTATCCATCCATCCTTTCACAGTAGTGACCTTATAAATTGATTTTTCTAGGTGTTTGAAATTTTAGAACATGTCTATATATGTATTTATTAAAAAATAATATGAATTTATGTAAAAATCCTACCTCTTTCAGCTGGTCAAGCTCCTGTCTGACGGCCTCATGCTCGATCTCGAGGTCATCGTACTGCTGCTTGAGCTGCTGCTTCTCCTCCAGCACCACCAGCCCGTACTCCGCAGCCTGGATCTTCTCGTTCGTGGTCTCCGTCAGCTCCCGGGACAGACGCTGGATCTCGATCCGCATCCACTCCGGTCTGGCCTCCAGCAGAAGCTGAGGGTTGGGGTACCCCTGCTCGTTCACAGACATGGTTGTTACCGGTGGTTTTAGTGAGCAGCAGCAGCGGGATGTTGGGAGTCTCCAGGCGGCGTAACCTTGAGGAACAGACCGGTGGTTTTTAAATTCGTCTGTATTTAAATTGCATGGTTGTTTCAGTGTCGCGTCGGCTGTCTTCGTCCAGTTTCTCCGACGGGGGAGTCTCGCATTATCGGTTAGAGTCGCTCCATCGTTGCGGAGCTGCGCTTGCTTCTACTCTTCCCCCGGCTTGTCGGAGTATAGAGTCAGCCAGAGGAGCACCAACTGCCGAGACCAGGGATAGGATTTGAAAGTTCCGGCTTTTACCTTCACAATAAAAATCGGAATTCCCGAAGCGGTGCATAAACCATTTTACTTTTACGATGTAGTCACCAGAAAACACCAATATACACTCGTTGATTTCTCTGAAATAATTCCCTCCATATTATCTGAAGCTCATATAAAAGCTATTACAATATATGCTTTATTTTGAAAGCCATCTCAATCAACATCCGCCCGATTCCTATGAAACAGCTGAGCGGGGTTTCAACTGAAACGGAGACCGGCACCGTTAAAGAGGTGCACGCCGGGAAATGTCGTTTTTTTTCGAAATAAAGTAGGGAGGAAAGGTCAGGAACATGACTTCATTACCCAGCGTGCATTTGGGTTTGCTTATGTGGAACGAGGAAGTGCGGACGTTGTGTGTTGTCATAGAAATAACCGCCCAGCTGGCTCGGCAGACGTAAAAGATATGCTGCCATCTGCTGGAAATGTTTAGAGAATAAAAATATATTTTATCAACGGTCACATTTAAGACCATTTAATAGCCCCATTATTATAAAGAATGTTTTTAATCGAAGAATCTAATTAATTGTCTTTTATTTCAAGTTAAGCTTAGTAAATACAAGATAAATACGCCAATGGGAAACATATAATATATATATATATATCTATATCTATGTATACAGTCGTGCTGTAAAATATCTCTTGATCACAGAATACAACAATTTATTTTGAATTAAAGTATTATGCATGGGTAAAATTGATACACAAAAACATTAAGTACATCATTAATTTATAATGAACTGTATATTTATCTGCTAAGAATAAATTACTTCTGCATTTCCATGTATTTTAAGGTGTAATTTAATATAATTACAAACCAATTTACCTAAAGAGATAGAAATTGGTTCTCAATATAGATATCTCTATTATAAAGAAACCACCAGGCAATGTCTCTATCAATATGACAAATGTATGTAAGTAAGTAAGTAAGTAATTTATATTCATAGAGTGCTTCTCTAGACCAGGGTCACAAAGCGCTTAAACAATCAAAACAATACTCAATAAAATATATACTTTAAAAGGTCAAGATAACACTGAAAACAACACAGGAGTTCCAGAAAACCAAGGAAGGAAGCCTGCACAAATAAAAATGTCTTAAGATGTGTCTTTAGGGAGTCAGTAGACTCCATCAATTTGTACACATTATAAAATGAAAATGTCAGTTGTTAGTCTTTGAACGCAACACAAAATGAATACAACTTGAACTGATCTCTCGAGGCAAATCTAACCAGCTTTGCAGCTTGTTAAGCCGATCAGATTAAACTTTATGTCACAGAGATCCATCTTATATTTTAGAATGTAATCATCATGTGTTATCAGGGGATAGAGACATTATTCTTATACGATCATTGAACATTTGTAAGTAATCGGACTGGAAATGTGTACATAAAGAGGTTAAAGAAACACAAATAACAGTCAATTGATTGCACTTGATTGAACTATTGATTAGCTACTGGGGACCAGTTTGTTTTCTATAATGGCAGTCAAGAGTAAGTTGTCATACGTGGCCCTAGTTTTGTTCGGGAGTGGGTGTTCCATTTATACTATGCTGTAATGAGATTAGAAGCCTAATCCATAAGAAGTCGGGAATAGATTGACTCCGTCCCCCACAGAGGGAAGATAGGAGGAATCAGTTCAACTAGGAAGTTAACTACAGCACTCATGTGCTGCTACTTTTCCTCCATTTGTTATATCAACATTGGATCAAGCCGTTTTTTTTTCCCTTGAAGGGGGCAGGAGATACCTTTGCAGGACCGAGATTATTTGAGGAGATTCAAATCAAGCGAGGCCAAAAGGATTGACTCCCTGCAAATCCTCGAGGGGAGCGGAGACGTCAGGGCAGCAGACAGGGATGAACATTCGCTTCACAGGAAGGTGATTAAAACTGCCCTGACTCACTTTCAACAGGTACAACCATGTGCTTCGTTGTTATTTACCAGCGGACTGTTGATTTATCTTAACTGAACCCTTGAATTGAGAGTCGAAGGAGGTGAAGAACCAACACACAAGATGGAGTATCTCTCCAATTAAAAAGGTGTTGAACTGTGTCCAGGGTGTGCGATGACCGAGGATGTCATTCTGAGTGGCAAAAACTCCAGGACCTTCTCAGATGGACTTCTGTAAGTAAATAACGAACCTGATGGTCTTTGAAAATGTTCAGTTGAGTCAAATTCTAGTAGATAATAGATTAATTATAGCTATTTAGCCCCAAGCTAATTGGATGGGTGAACAATAGATACATTTCTTCTTTAGTTTGTTGTCTAAAGAAACATAACTTTTTACCTTCTCACTCGAAAATAATCTCCATGAGTGGAAGAAGTAAATGTTTATAGAATGTCTAGTCAGGGTTGACTCTGTGAACCTGGCTTACTCGGAAAACATTAGTAAACTGTATTTTAGAAAAAGGGGAGGAGATATTTGCTCATTTGTACGAGATTAATCTGCAATCTTATACCATTTTTGAACTTTGAACTACCTTATAGTACATTTTAAATTAATTAAAAAAAAACAATGATATATATATATTATTTTTTTTCTAAGTCTGGGCCCCAAGGGCACGGTACACCTTGGTAGGGGAGGCCATCCGCTACATGGTACCAGGACATCTGCAGTGCTCACTTGGCTGTGGAGGTCAGACCTGCAAGTATGACAACCCCAGCTACTGGAGAGAAGACCAGCAAGCGATCAAAGGCCTCTACTCCTCCTGGTATGTGTTCTAACGGTCACAATATTCACTTGAAATCTGAAAACGAATCGATGCATTTCAGGGTTACCGATCATCTCCTTGCGATGTCCAGACCCTCCACATTAACCATCGAGAAATATGACATTATTGATCAATTCAGAAGGTATGAGGGGATATTTTGAGTTTAAAAAATAAATAAATCCATATTTAAAATAAAGTATTCTTCATTTCTATTTAAGGTGTGGCATCAAGTCAGTGATCAACCTACAGATACCCGGTGAACATGCGAGCTGTGGAAACCCTCTGGAGCCTGAAAGTGGTTTTTCTTACCGACCAGAGGTTTTCATGGAAAACAACAGTAAGTCAAGTTTTTTGTAGATTTCGCTGCATGTTCTAGTGTTTATCGGTCAGTACTTAAACTGTCTAAGAAAGGAAAAGTCTCAAAATATCTCAACAAGACATACTACAAGTCCCACCATGCAGTGCGGTTCAAAGCGACAACGTTTTTAATCATTTTCCTGGTCATTTAGACCAGTTGAGAACGTGTTACTAAACATTCCAGACTACCAACACTCCCAAGTATACATTGACAATAGACAAACAATATGCTTAAGAAAGACTCACTGTTATCTTCTCATTGTAGTTTACTACTACAACTTTGGCTGGAGCGACTACGGAGTGGGAAACTTGTCGTCTGTGCTGGACATGGTGAAGGTCATGGTCTTCGCACTACAGGAGGGGAAGGTAGCGGTCCACTGTCACGCTGGCCTGGGAAGAACAGGTATTTGAACACCATCAACAAACGGTTTGTGATTTGTTGTCGACCAGATATCAATTAATTTGAAGGAATAGTTGATAATGGGTCAAGAAAGAGTGGCTTTTATGAAAACAATCCTTTGAAGATTTGTCACTCTCTGTGGTGCTAGATGCTTTCAACAGTATTTAGATAAAATAAATACAGAAACTTAATTGATCCTCTGGAGGTCTCCTTCGGGAAATTAGTTTTCCAGCTCACAGCAACACAGACGATAGATTCATAAAAACAAGAACAAAGTGCAATAAAAAGAAAGTAGTGCAAGATGACAAAATCTAAGAACAAAGAACATGGATCAAAGAAATGATACAAAGATTAACATGTAATAACGTTATGTTTTCACTCCACTCCTGCCCCCAAACTCAGAATTATACAATCTTATAGCACGAGGAATGAAAGAGTCCCTGAGTCTATTTGTGTTGCATCTGGGGAGGAGTATTTGTGCACTCCATCTGCTTCACTGTTCACTGATGGTTGTGTTCATATATATATATATATATATATATATATACACACACACACATATATATACATATATATACATAAGATACAAGTAGGGTTACAAATATTTGGCAAAAGAA
Source organism: Callionymus lyra (assembly GCF_982586985.1). NCBI lineage: Eukaryota > Metazoa > Chordata > Actinopteri > Syngnathiformes > Callionymidae > Callionymus > Callionymus lyra. The sequence continues at coordinate 14,547,283 of NC_141836.1, read as the reverse complement.
ACATAGAGACATAACATTGAAAGAATACCATCTTTCTGAATCATTTGTTCTCTTGCCTGACGGGAATCCATGTGAGACAAAATAAGCTCTTCAGTGACCTACGTGGTGCACATTTCCGTCTATTTGTAGCCACTTAATATTCAGAATTAACAGTAAGAGGTTTAAACTCCCTAATAGCCTTTCAGATATTAGAATTCAACGTTCCTTGGGCTTGCAAGTGATTTAAAGATATTTTCTTCTTTCCTTTAGGAGTGTTTTTGGCATGTTTCCTGGCTTACGCCTCCAAGATGACGGCCAATCAGGCCATTATATACGTCCGGGCTAAACGTCCTGGTTCCATCCAGACCCGGGGTCAGCTGCGATGTATCAGAGACTTTGTTCAGTTTCTGTCTCCGCTGAGGAGTGTGTTTTCTTGTGCCGCCCCTCGCTTCGACCCGGTCACCCTGGCCCAGTACCTCAATCGCCAGAGGCACATGCTGCACGGCTGCGAGAGGAAGGAGCTCCGCTACCTGCCGAAGATCATCCAGCTGGTGTGCAGGCTGCTGCTGGACATCGTGGACAACCGTCAGGTGATAGAGGAGGACATCCTGGAGGCGCCGGACTTCGACGATCTGGAGATGACCAACAGCATCATCGAAAAGTTGGGCCCTGATTTTTCCTGTCGGGGACCCCGCTTACCCGGGAGTCCGACTTTACCGAGGCACTTCAACGAGCCGCCCATCTTCTACCACCGCAAGAGTCTGAGCTACAGCGAGTCTGACCTGAGGCGACTTAGCTCTCAACTCAATCTCCTCACTCAACCTCTAGGCCCCTCGTCACAGAGTAACTTGGAAATGTCTTCGTCCAAACTCCCGCAATCCCGCTCCAACTTGTCGGACATGTCCTACAACTCCACCAGCTCTCTCTGGCAGGTCAAGAATCAAAAGGACGGCTCCATCCTGCTGAGGAAGGTGCAACTCATCAAGAGGACCGGGTCCGTGGGGAACAGCAGGCTTCCTAAAAAGTGGAACTTGTTGTCTCATTTGAAAGAAAGGGAAAGGGAGGAGATGGCCATGAACGGGAACGACCTGCAGGATCGAGCAGAGGAGGTTCCCTGCATCACGCTGCAGTCAGAGTTGTCTCTGGAAAACAGGAGACTGCTGGTGGCTCAAGCGCTGGCTGTGGACCTTTTTCAGGATGGCCAAGAAGATCACCAGAAGAAAGTCTTAGCCTGGCAGGTAATTAAATCAAGCTTTCTGAGCTAAAGATGGAGGTCAACAATCCAGTGGGCAATTGGATAAGGAAACTACATTTATATATGGGCTACATTACATTTATTAATGTAATGAGGTAAGAATGATCAATTAAAAATAAACTTCAATGTAAATGCAATTTATTTAATATTAAAAAATGTCCCTCCATTTTCAAGAAATAGTCACAAAATATATTTCTACATCATCAGTTTATCAGTTTTACCATGATTGCTGCATCAATCTGACTTAGAAGATGGAATTAGATGCAAGAAACGAGGCATTGATTTCAAATGCAGTTGGCAGGTGAATAATCAGTAGTAAGTGGATTTTAATGTACTTGCAAACAAGCACGGAACGTGTCTAAAATAATCCAAACTCAATCCAATTTATCACATTCAAGTTAGATGAGATGGAATTAAAGGCTGGCCTGATAATGGAACTATTAATTGAATTATATGTAACCAACCTTATTGGCATTTGGTTGTTACTTTAAATTTGAACTTGAAATGAGGGCAAAACTATTAATGCTGTATTACGCAATAAACGGAGGCACCTTGAATCCCAAATTATTGGTAAATTTTGACATGTTGTCTGACAGCTCGATGTTCATTTTAATGTATACAGTTGTTCCTGAAATATCTTAGATCCAATATATGCCTCGGTGGAACATAGGAATTGGTTTGACATATAATAGAAAACCAAAACTCACCCAGAAAAAGTAACGTTGTTTACATTATCTTTCAGTGTGATCAAAGTCTGTGTGCAAATGGGAAAGACAAAACAAATAGGGCTCTTTAGTAACAAGCTCGAAACCAGAAATGTATAATGGATGAACTAAAAGTTCAGATTTGTACATTACAGTTTAAAGAATGAATGGGACTAATGTCCATCGTCTTTGGACTCTTCATCCTCTGACAAGTACGGGTCATCCCTTCCTGAACGCAATGGTTTAAAAAATATGGCCCCAATCCTTCATTAGTGTTATTTTATTCTTCTACTCCATCTTACTTCCTCCATTTGGTAAACATAACATCCAACCATTTTAATCATATTTCATTTATGTTTGTAATTCAATAGAAATTAAGGATTTTTTCTTCTTCTCAAACAAAAAAAGGTGGTTTGATATTCACACAACCCTTCCGAAGTAGCACAAAAAAAGATTGAAAAGATGATTTCTGGCTTCCCTAGTGTCAGAACAGTGTAACAGCAATATCATTAAAACTGTTTGTTTTTTCGTTCGAATATTCCTTGTACCTTCAAAAATTCTCAGTACTTAATACTGTCACTAACCCACTGCTGAAAACTAGTTTGGTGTTACGTAATGACAAAATTGTTTAGAAAACAAGTCAAATCATAACAGGTGATTTAAACGTGTGAGCTGCTTTGATAAGTACCTGCTTCTGCAGGCTGAGCTGAATCAAGGAGGCGCCTGGGAGAGACTCTGCATGGAGCGCGACCCTTTCGTCCTCACCGGCCTGATGTGGTCGTGGTTAGAGCAGCTGAAGGAGCCTGTTCTCAGCCGTCAGGACACCATAGCTTTGAACCCAGACAACACTGATGCGCAAACGATCCTCAACACACTTGACAAGGTTAAACTTAAATGCCTGGAAAGTGAAATTAATAACATGTTAACCCAGTTGATGTCTTTCTCAGGGTCCCAGGCAAACGTTGGAATGCATTTTAGACTGTATGGCACATATGATGATGATATCAGAGGAGGTGAAGATCGCTTTTCTAAACCGGATCATCAAGGCTTTCACATGGGTAAGAATCTGAAACAAAAGTTAATGAACTGAATCATCTTGATTCAACAACAGTAACAATAATTGTTTATTCTTCATATCATCCATACACTCAGGACATTACACAATAATTATAAGCATGAGATGATAGTCTTAACACAAGGATTCAATCATGTTTGACTCTCTTTACCTTCAAACAGGTGAACAAGAACTCGGGGGACGGAAGTAAACTTTACGACTCGTTGTCCTCAGTCTTCAGGTGTGTCCTTGAGCACATGGCTAAGAGTTTTGCCGATGATGACGATCAACCGCCAACACCCTTCTCCTTGTCATAGATATACACAACAACATCACTTCTCTCTGTGTGCCTTGTGATAATATCACAGAAAATAATTTAATCTTGTAGTCTTGTTTGGAGCCATACATGTATCGTCAACGAAGAACAGATTATCTCAATATTTTGTGACTGTTGTTGCCTTAAACATAAATGTAATAAAGTAATATTATATTATAATATGATTCATCAAATGCTTTTATCCAAAGGGCTCACTACATGCAACATCATGGAGATTCCCACCAAGTGATTAACCTGAATTAACTAACAGTAGTAGTAGATGCAAGATGAATTTAAATGTCATGTGTTTTTCAAGATTATATTCAAAGTCTAAATCCTAGAAATAGGCTTATTTTGAAGCAGTAATATTTGAGACTGAAATCATAAATGCTCCACCCAATGTCATACCAGAGTAGCAGCAATCCAGTCCATCGTATGAAATCATTCTTGTGAATCTGAGAGAAAATGAAAAGAACTGCCCTTTTAAAGTAACACCTGGTTTAAGCAACAACAAGATTTTTTTTAGTCATAAAAACATATTCATACCTGTAAAAAAATCTTTGAAACATTTTAAGCTGTATATATAAAAGCAGGATTGTTCTTCTTCACGATGTGAACACATATGCCTTCAAGACATCTTTGCCGTTCTTGCCCTCCACTGAGGCCACGATGCTGGAGTAGTCACAGGAGACATGTCTGAATCCTCTGAGTAAGAGAGAAAATAGAAACAAAAAGCGTGAAAAACATGAGAAAGTCTTCGCCTACGAAACAAGATTTCACACCTGGACATGTTGTGAGAGCCTCCCAGCAGATGATACTTGCTCTCCAGACTCAACCCACCATCCTGGTTGCGTTTCCATGTCAACACTCGTAAGGAAAGATCTTCCGATGCCGTGACCACGCGGAAGCTATCCTGGAAATAGAGAGAATAGTAAACGTTAATGAGATTTTATTTGTTCTTTAAATGTAAAAACCGATAGATTGGATTGTGACCTATAATAATATAAAGTTAGTGCAGCAGCACTATGTAAGATTTAATACTGTGTTTGTTTCTAGCACACCCCAGTGTTGGAACTGTGTAATTACATCAGCGCGTTACAAATGCCACAGCATGAACTTTTGCCTCAAAAAACAGGAGAATAAATGTCTAATCTTGTGTTGACAGTTTAACTCACCACACATATAGACGTTATTGGCAAGGTGTGATCTTTGAAACTCGAGAGCAGAACCCCTTTTAGAGAGTAAACCCAAAGATGTTGCGCGAATGCCAACACGATGCAGTTGCTGTCCTTAGCCGCTAGGTGGATGTTAGCCGTGCTGCTGCGTATTGACAAGGGGAAGGACTCCACCTGTTGGACTGAGGTGGGATTTATTTATAATTGACGCCTTTGGACGACTTCAGGATTCAGTTTAAATAGTTAACTTAATTCTCACCGGAAACCTCTTTTTTGTACCGACTCTTTTTCACATTGATGTCAAAGACGGTAAGATGTTTGTTGACGGACCCCTGGGTGGTGTGGACAACCGCCAGTCGTGCAGGCTGGGTGGGTATGAATACGGCAGCGTGGCAGCCAATGACGGGCACCGACATGCAGAGGGGATCTTCGTCTTCGGCCGGGGAGGTCAAACTCTCCAAGTAAATAACCTGACGTTGATAAAAAAAACGTTGTCATTTCAAGATGGTGGACGGGGTAAATGAAAGACACACCTTGGGGCTGAAATCGTCGCTGTCCTTGGTTCCAGCTAAAATCCATTTTCTATCAGGAGACACGAGCAGCACGTTGACTTTAAAGCTGTCACACACCGTCACCGTGGATGTCAGGGTTAAAGCTGGGCCGGCTAGAGTGCACACAGATCCCACAGCATTTCCCACCTAAAAAAGACAGTCAAGTCAAGGTATATATACAGATATATATATAAAAATGTGTTTATAAACGAAGCTACTCACAGAGAGAAACCATTTGCCGTCAGTGTTGTACTGTTGTACGGAACAGTGAGAAGATGCCGTGGAATACGACGACAACTCCTCGCCTGTCTGGGCCCGCCATGTTTTGATCAGTCCTGAAGAGTCCGCTGTGATGATGACTTCATCGTCTTCATCACTTATTATGGTTGTTAGAGGGTTCCCCTCAGGACTGGACCACAGAAGCTCCCCCTGTTACAGAAGAAAAAAAACGTTCTGCTCGTTTGATTTTGAATTAAATAAAAAGAAAATCAAACATGAAAGTGTAACCGGTGAAGAAGTCGACTGACATTTTGGACGTCCCATGCTCGGACTGTGCCGTCAGTGGCGGCGCTGCAAACGGCGGCCGAGGCGTCCCAAAGGTCGGGGCGTTGTGGAGAATTTCTGTTGATATACACTAACCCCACCACACGTCCTGATGGGGAAGAATTCAGACATGACATACAGTATCTACAAAGGACTCGCAGAATGATGACGGAAGCCTTAATAGCTCACCTATATGTCCTCTGAGACTTTTGCAGGTGTAATTTCCAGAACGACCCTCAGACATCTTCTTCTCCAAGTGTCTCCGTCTCAGGTAGTATCTCTTCCATGGGGGGGTTGTTTGCCCCTCCCCCAATACAGCAAGATTACAGAAACTCCAGCACTGAAGACACATCCTCCTAAAATCAATAAAAATCAATTAAAAAACACTTCTGCGAACAAAAACATTGGAAAAAGTAAAAGAAACGATAAAGCTGTTTCTAGAGTTATTTCCTGTGTTAACTAAACATTTTGAACTAATATTAGCAGCTTTACTTTGGAAATTAGAGTAGTGGTGAAGTCCTTCACTTCCTTCTTTATATTATATGGATCTGTTACTTCCACTATCACCTCCACTTTAATAATTATCCTGAAGGTCTTTGAAACCTTATTCGCTTACAAGACCTTCGTAATAATTATTTAAGACGATAACAAATCTATCTTTGAAGAAGTAAGAGTCCGTCAGATTCTCATCTATCAATTTTAATTTTATTCAATTTTAGGGTTTAGCTTAAAATCTCTTGATCATCCTCAACTCAAGTGAAAGGAACATCAGATTAACTTATTTTGCTTTGTTTTCACTTATTTTTTTTACATTGGAAGTCAATGAGATGCTGAAAACTTTACCCTTGGATGCCACACACAACCATAGCAATATTTTGAAGCAATACATTATCAAAAAATAAAAATATATCTTCACTGGGACTTCTTTTTAGTGTCACTTTTACAGAAAAGGAATTTGACTAAAAATGTAATGCATTTTTGTCCCTTCATTGGATGTAATTGGACATAATATATTTTGGTAATTTCTGGATATCTTTAAACAAATATAGTGTATTTCACAGTAATGTAATCATCAACAATATAATTCAGGATCAAAATCTGTTTCGTGTGTTAGTACAAGAGTTATTTCAAACCTCCATAGCCAAGGTGTCTCTGTTGCTTCATTCCAGTCCTGGAAAATAAGGTTAAAAACAATCAAAGTTTAAGAAAAATAATGATACTAAAATAGGCGAGACTTACTTCCGCATGTATGCAACATACCTTACAAACCGTCGAGGCAACGACCAACTCGTCATCAGTCAAAAATGTGAAAATATGAATGAGACAATCTTGAATAAGGATCTTAGAAGGAGATTCCATTTCAAACTAACACGTTTATAACAAAATAAATTTGAGGAGTCAACGAGTGAACTTGACTACGGCAACGATACGAGGACAAAATCCGTACTTCGCATTTCCCCACCTTTAATTAACAGTGAAGTCCAGAACTATCTATTTTTTATAACAGAACCCATTTCACATTCTCTATCCATGGCGAAGCAATTTTTTTAAATTCGTAATATCAAATTATCGATTAAAGCAGAAACAGAGTGGAGCGCGCAGAAGTCTGCACATGCGCACATGGTTCGCAAAATGTAAACTTTGCTGCAATATTATGATGATATAGTAGCAAATAAAATAAATATAATATATAAATAGAAATTAAAATAGCAATAAATAAGCATTTCAAGAATCCGGAAAAATAATGATAAAAAAGTTTATCAGACGTTTTAAAATTACGTTTTTTTTGTTCTTTTTTTAAATAAAGTATAATAAACTAATAAATACAGCGAAAATCTACGTGCGTGATTACAATAACAATGAATGAGAATTTCAAGAATCCAGAAAAAATATAAATAAAAAAGTTTTACTCTAAAAGACGTTTTAAAATTCTTTTTTTTTAATTTATTTAAAAAAAACGCATAACAACCTAATAAATACAGCGAAAATCCACGTGCATGATAATATCAGCTACATAAGAATGAGAACGGAAAGAGAGGGTGTATTGCTTTTGATAATTCAGTTTATTTTGGACTGATATACAGTAAACGTACAGACGGAAAAAAACCAAACAGAAATAGGAGAAAACAAATTCGTTTTTACTTCAACGCGAGGGAAAAAAAACAAGTTAAAAACAAATTAATTTCAGTTAAAAAGGATGCGTTGGGTTACTTTGGCCACTGGGTGTCACCGTTTTAAAAGGAAAAAAAGTAAAGGTAACAAGCAAACGCTCAGAAAAGTAGTTTAGAAAAGAAAATCTAAATTATTATGACATTAAAAAAATATATTGAACGTTAATAATGATGATCTGAATGAATATGTAAAACTTTTTTGTTTGTTATACATGGTGTGGAGAGGGATAAGATGAAGACGACCTGGCGGGATTCTCCCGAGTCTCCTGTGAACACGCCCCACGCAGATCCACTCGATATATAACCCGAACCTGCGGACGCCAGAGCAACTCTGAGGGAGAACAAATCCAGATAAACGACACTTGCTGAGAAACTCACCTGTGACACCCTCGCAATGACAAGAGGGCCCGGCGACAGGGGCCAACGCACACACCACAGGACTTTTGGGGTTTAAATCCAGCCACTGCAAAAAAAAAAAAGTGATGGTTTCGGGAGCTCGCGTGGATTTACCTGAGCAGCTGTGATCGATCGGAGAAGGAATTCTTCAGCAGCTCCGTGGATCGTTGCATGAACCTGAGAGAGAAGAGGCCGCGATGAGTCGGAGAACAAGACGCTGGATTTTAAGAGTTTTACTTTGTCTGGGGATTGTTTATTTGAAAATTGGGTGAGATACGTTTCTATCCGGAAAAGAGAGAATGAGTTGCAGCAACTTTTTTTTTTACAATTGAAAGTTTAGTCGTTTATTTATGCGTTAAATCTAAATAATATAACATTGTTGTTTAACCTAACACGCTTTAATTTAAACCAACGCTATTAATAATAATAATTTATAATGATGATTCGAAAAAAGGGATTTTTTTTCACTTCCATACTTGTATCCACAGTGGCTTTTCCTCGGTGGTGGCCCTGGGTGCGAGCATAATCTGTAACAAGATCCCAGGATTGGCTCCTAGACAGCGGATAATCTGCCAGAGTCGCCCCGATGCCATTATCGTCATCGGAGAAGGAGCCCAAATGGGCATCAACGAATGTCAGTTCCAGTTTAAGAACGGCCGATGGAACTGTTCTGCGCTGGGAGAGAGGACTGTCTTCGGAAAAGAGTTGAAAGTGGGTATGTTGCTCTCTGACTATCCATCACTTGAGTTTTTTTTTTATTGTAGTTTCAGGCCCACGTGTGCTGACCTTGTTATATTTATTTTTATATATGTAGAAATATATTTGAAGCACGTTTTTCGTACAGAACAGTGTACAAATGTTTAGGGAATCTCATTATCACCATCATAAATAAATATATGTACAATACCTGAAAACTACAAATTAATTATCCTACATATTTCCCACATTTACATTTTTTTAAAACATTTTTTCGGTGACTTTATAAAAGATAAATTGGATTCACCATTCTTAATTATGAAAAGGACAACAAGCTTAAAAAAGTGTGGCCATTTAAATAAATGGTTCCTGTTTCAGTTCCTGTGTCAATACTATTTTCAACTAGTAATTCCTGAATTCGGAATCCAAATTTCACTCTGTTCTCTTGTCATGTATTAAAAACAAAACTTAAACTGGAAACCAATAATAACAAAATATTTAAATTATAGGAATAAAATAAGATATTAATTACAGATAGAGAAATGTAGTCCAAAATGGAGAAAAAACTCATTTATTTATTTATAAGACAAAGAGGCAGAATCCTTTAAAGCATCAGACTAAAGAATGCTCTTTAACTAAATGAACCACATGTTCAATCATTGATATGTAGTCTCACAATAACTTAATAAAAGAGATGAAGACAACACATATTAAATGACGGAAGCTCCCTCAAGAGTTAACCGAGCATCTCATGAGTCCAGTGGGGCTCTAGCGTGAGTTTTGCCGGAGACTCACTGACTGAACATTTTTCAGAGCGCCATCTGAAGCCGAAGCGTCGAACAAAGCTCCCGTGAATGTTGGCACCCTCTCCTTTCAGGCCGGCAGGCTCTCAGGAGACACATTTTCACTGCTCTTTATTCTGCCGGGCGATGTGTGCTGTGGCTCCCACTGTAAGGACGTGGAGCTTACCACGGGTATAAGTTACAGCGCAGGAAGAGCCAGGAGCCAAATTCAAACGGTTAAATTAGGATTATGAATAAATTTGCCGCCGTGTTCACGCCGAGTGTTGCATCACTCTGACAAGTCAAATCAATTCTTAGTCTTTTAAAAAATACTTTTAATTGTTTATTCTATTAGAAATAAACTTAAAAACCATGTTGATAAAACAAGAGGCATTCAAAGACCAACCAGTGATCTTTAAAATGGATAAACAACATTGTTATACAAAAATACTGTCATAAAGAAGGTATTTTTTAATTTAAATGTGGTATAAAATGAATGAAATAGACTGTGTTTAAGATAGTGACCATGTAAGTAAGTAAGTAAGTCATTTTTATTTGTATATCGCTTTTCCAGACCAGGGTCAAAAAGCGCTTAAACAATCAAAACAATATTCAATAAAGTATATACTTTAAAGCGCAAGATAAAACTGATAACACAGGAACAGGAGTTCCAGAAAATCAAGGAAAAGCCTGAACAAATAAAAACGTCTTAAGATGCTTCTTGAAGGAGTCAGTAGACCTACTAAAAGTTCTGCATATTTGTACACAATCTTTTTGCTCTCAATAGTTTTTCTATGGGCACTCCAGTTTCCTCTAACTATCCACTTTTTCCATTTTTTATTCTATGAACTGATCATTACATAGTGTAAGACTCTAGTGTTGTGGTTTGGCATTTAGACCATCAACCTCTCAACATGAACTGCAGTCATTTGCGAGATCAAAGAGACACTCGTGGTGGTTTGGTTCCCACATCAATATAAATTGAAAACTCTACTCATAAGAAGGACCTTTGTATACTTCAAATGTTGGAAAGGTAACTGATAATTGCATGTTTATGGATCATCACTTGTGTTATTGCCGAACTGTTGCATCAGTCAACACGGGTGGATTCTAAAAAAGAGAGGTAAAAAAAAAACAGCTTGAGCTATTGAGCCCCCCGACAAAAACCCCTTAGACGGCCCTTGGACACAATGGTCAGGAGCTTGGACCAGCTGTGTGAGGCCGGCCTCTGTGCGCCGCGCACAGAAAAGGATAATCTCTTCATGCTGTCAAAGTGAAAACGCTGGTGTTTGACAACCTGCTCCTTTGGGACGAACGAGTGGCTCCACGCACATCAAGGGTCCTGGTTTTGTGTCCTGGAGTGGGCTCTGTGGCGTCGACAGCCGTACCGAATAGATTGGTTTCACTGATCAGATTAGTGGAGAAGCCAACTGGGTGTAAAATAGGAGCTATTGTTGATGACCGCTCCAAGAGGAGTGCTGCGGATTCCTAAATAAAACAGTGTTTAAGGTGTATTTCCAAGTGCAGGGTTAAGATCTACTCGTCGCTTTGGCTTCACACAGTATTTCGTGACCAAGGTTGATGCAAATAATTGTATAAGTCTCTTTCTAACAAAGCTGGCTACTGATCTTGGGATGCAAAAATTGACTCAAATACTACCAGGTCAATAACACGACTCAATTGATCTATTAGCAATATTTTCTTAAATTTGGGCATCAACGTTCTTGAGTTGTTGTTTATGTGAATGTTTAGTTTCATAATACTCTGTCAACCCATGAGAAATGCCACCGCACCGTTTCACAGACTCATTTTGATCGATGGCTTTGATTAAAATCTGTTTACTCTAATAAAGCCACATCGAAATTGCATGATTTGCTACTTTGTCACAATATATATTGTTTTCTTGATGTTCCATTTGACTAATTGTAGCGAATGACTATAGTTCACATTGGCTATCATTGCACTGAAAAGCCACATCTACATACGTCATTATAAATGGTTATATAGCTAATGACTTCATCAAGTTTGAAATCCGTCTCCCAAAATATTTGTCTCCCACGGATCTTTATTACATCTAATATCCTTTATTACACCTATATGTTTTTATATTACACCTCTTATAATGGCTTATTACACCTCCTTTTATCCTTTATTACACCTCTTATTATCCATATTGCACCTCTAATACCCCATATTAAACCTCTAATATCCCTTATTAAACCTCTAAAATCCCATATTACACCTCTAAGTTTTTACATTACACCTCTTATTATCCCTTTTTACACCTCTAAGTTTTCATATTACACCTTTATTATCCCTTATTACACCTCTAATATCCCTTATTACAGCCATCCTTTTAATGCAACTGCACATTGTCCTTTTAAAAAAATAAACTGAAACTGAAACCTCTAAAGTCCCATATTAAACCTCTAATATCCCTTATTAAACATCTAATATCCCTTATTACACCTCAAATGTCCCATATGAAACCTCTTATATCTCTTATTAAACCTCTTATATCTCTTATTAAACCTCTTATATCCCTAATATCCCATATTACACCTCTAAGCTTTCGTATTTCACCTTTCATTATCAGTTATTACACCTCTAATATCCCTTATTACACTTCTTAGCTTTCATATTACACCATTAATGATATATATGTATATTAATTATTGCACATATTTGCTATTCCTGTTCTAATACAAGGCACTAATAGCTAATAGCTATGGTTCACCTTTTCTTTCATTGCACTTAAAAATCCACTTATAAAATCTTGAATCACTTTCTAATGATTATTTATTGTTTTTTTTATTGCCTCTCACTTGGCGATGTGGCTTAACTTTAGTACCCGCTAACATAATTTAAAGTTTAAGAGAAGGATCCGCACAAAGAACTATCTGGAGTGGAGCACCGGGAACATGTGGACATAATGTGCAGAAGAAAAATTAACTCGCTGACTGCTCTGGCACGCCTTCTTTTTTGGCTGAAGGCCCATCAGCTCTGTGAAAATGTCAACATAATTTATGCCTCAATATGAGCGCTCAGATGTTTATCAAAGATGTGCCAGCGCAGTCGTCTGTGTGGCAGCAGGGCAGAGAGGTGCAACTCAACTTAAGACATAAAATGATGCTGAAAAATATGAAATTTAGACAAAAAATATATTCATGAAAAGTCAGTTTTGAGTAAACGCAATACAATAGTTCAAATTTCAACTCTACTGGATCACAAATACTCTAATTCATGAACAATTTATTCATGCTGACAAAGAAACATCGAAAAATGGAAGGAAAAATATCTCAGTATCAAGAGAAAAGATTAAGAAAAGATAAATGTTAAATTGAAAATGTATCATTTGCTGAAATCAGTTTTGAATAATAAAAAGTAGAAAAAAGAATACTAGTAAAAGTAAACAATTAGGAAATCTAGTCAATAATGTGTATTTATGAATTTACAAATAAACAATTATATATAAACTATATATACAAAACTTGTCATGATAATTAAGTAAACAGACCAATTTATCAATTCCCTAAATTTTTAATTAAGACAGAAATGCTTCATTAAAAAATAAATAAATTGTTAAAAATGTGTAAAAACTAATTACACAATGCACAAATAAATTAATGTAAGACGAAAATTCTCAATTAAAAATGATTGATAAGGGAATAAACCTTTGTATTACCAGTCATTTATAATCACATTATACATATTAAAATGTTCATTTTTGAGCATTATTACAGGTGAAATCCAGGTTTTAGAAATCCATATTTTAGATTAAATAGAAAAAAATATATATATGACATATAAAGATATAAAGGGAGAAAACCAATAGAGTTTAAATTAATGTATATTTATTATTTTTTTTAAAAATCATTGCATTCTAATTATGAAAAAACAAGTTTGATAGAAATATAATGTCTTTATGTAGATTGTAAAATGTTCATGTTTAAAGCGACTTTTTGGTGGCTTTAATTGTGTCTTCGTCCTGAAACAATAAAGCTGTCGCCCAGACTGTCCCCAGTCTGATTAATCTTTAGTTAATTGTCAATATTTCCGTGTGTGTCAATGATTGGTTAGGTAAGATAACGTCAGGATGAAGATTCTGATGTCAGTGCCTTATGAGTTTACACCTGTCAGAAGTGGATCAATAGTTTTCTCTCTTGACAACCCTCTTATTCATGCGGGCTCTGTTGACTAAACCACCCCTCTGCCATTTTTTGGTTCACGGGCGGGACAGCAACCCGGGTCATGTTTCAAAACACGCCATGACTGACGCGTCGGCGAGATGATGATGGTTAATAGATAAGCTCCTGCATGCGGTATCACTCATTTACAGTCACGCTGTATCATCGTCGAATGTCTTCTCTGCTCCTGCAGGAAGCAAGGAGGCGGCGTTCACGTACGCCATCATCGCGGCGGGGGTCGCCCACGCCATCACGGCCGCCTGCACGCAGGGGAACCTGAGCGACTGCAGCTGCGACAAGGAGAAGCAGGGATTCTACAGCAAAGGCCAAGGGTGGAAGTGGGGGGGATGCTCCGCCGACATCAGCTACGGCCTCGGCTTCTCCAAAGTGTTCATCGACGCTCGGGAGGTCAAGCAGAACGCCAGGACGCTCATGAACCTCCACAATAACGAAGTTGGACGAAAGGTACGTTCTGTACGAATACAGCCTAAGAAGACGTTCATTCTGGACTCAAACATACTTTCCTACTTTTTAGCGAGTAAATACCACCGACTGCAACAGTTGAAGTTAGTTATCTATCCTGGCAACTTTTTTTCGGCATTTGGGCAAAAAACAGACATTACTATAGTATAAACAGGGTCATTACACCAATATATATATATATATATATATATATATATATATATATATATATATATATCTCAGCATGAACATGTTTTGAAGTTATTACTTTATAAAGGTATCCCCCGTCGGAAATCTCGGCGAACAAGAGGTTACAAGAGCGAAGTCCATTATGACGTAATAATGTCTTCGCTCCTCCTCCAGCCAGCTGTCATCACGCCCGCTTTGTTTATACAGCGAGTTCCTTGGAGATGGGGATTTCTGGGATTGATGATGTGCGGTGACACACCTCGATGCTTGACCAATCAGAGCAGAGAGGGTGTGGTTAAAAAACTGTTATTTCATAGAAAAGAGAGTTTTGTACAAACAGACACATACTGATGATACAATAGAGGTCAAAAATTGATTTAATACACACTTAAATCAACACATTATTTGAACTGTAAATAAATATTTTGGGTACTGTTTATTATTTGGCAATGGTATAAATTAATGTCCTTAACTTGAAGGTGCATGTGTTGGTTTACTGCTTAACCTTATATGAATCATTACACAATACACATTAATTCTTCATAAATACTTTATAAAATATATGCATATATAAAATAGATTTTGCTCTTGACAAACAAATACAATTTATTTTGGTCTAGTCTACTTTAAAAATAAGCCTCTAAACTAATCAAACCCAAACTTTATATGGGACCATCTGGTCTGTGTGAATAATGCTGACATAACAACCTGTCTTTGGTGCTAAAAAAAAGTCGTGCACCCCTGTTTTAACGCTTTTTACTTGAACACAGCCAGAATATACCTTTCCGAGAGAAGTTCATTGCTTGAGATAGCGTTTGGGAAGGAACTAATAGAAGTCTCGGTTCTCCATCAGGGATTATATCACTTCACGCCTCCCTTCTCTAAATTATTGGTTCAGTAATCAAACATGTAGTTGAGCTGCTGTCAGCTAATCCCAGGACACAGCATCTGTGCCAGGACGTGAAATGGGCGAAACCCTGCCAAAGATCGGGGCGGTGCAGCCGAGCGTGAACAAGCAGGCAAGTAATAGCCGCGCTTTTAGCAGAAGAATCTATCTAAGTGCTAAGCTTTGATTTCAACCTAGATCGTCTCTGGAAACAGATGGACGCGCTAACAGAAGGCGATAAAGAAGCTTCGCCTCAATGAAAAAACATTCAAATTCAGGCTACAAAACAGTTTGTTTCGAGGTCAATAACTTTTGAAGCTGAATTCCACCCATTTATAAATATATACTACAGACATATATACTGTATATAAGGGATAATGTTACAATTCACTACCAAGTAAAGTGTTTTAAGCTTCTTTTAGATCAACTTCCTCTTGTGCTATCTTCTCATCAAGAGGTTTACACATTCCTGCAGGTCCTCCAACTTCTGTCTGAAGTTAGCATCCCACTTTTGACACCACTTGTGGCTGCTGTAGTGCTGTGTGTGCAAATATATATATATATATATATATATATATATATATATACATATATATGCTCAAGTTGTCATTCAGGGTGTTAAATACTGCGATTCGTTAAATACATTTAGATATGACATAAGTCTTAACTATTTAATTCATATTTTTCTTTAAATGTACCGTTTTTGTTTGCATGTTGTCCCCAGACAAAAAAAAGAGAGAATAATTACATCAATTAAACATTTTGTTATCTAAGTGTTATGGTGACCCCCCAAAAAACAAACGTGTTTGTGGTATCCCTTGTGTTGTCTCCGGGTCAAAGTGACCCAGTGGCCCGAACAAAACAAATGACAAAGGTCACCCTGACTCTGAGATAACACGAGGGTTAGCTACAGATTTGAGTAAATTGATTGCTCATTAAAACATATATATACAGTGTATACATAAAGTTAAGTGTAGTACAGTTAGATACTATCTGAAAGCACAAATACTGACGAGTGCAGACCTGCGTCAAGCAGCTCATTCTCACCCATATTGTATTTTTTTAAGCAATACATTTACATCTTTAAAATTATTGAAATATAATTGATATCCATAATCTCAGTGGGACAGCACTTGTCTTAACAAGAAGGAGCTGTCTCGCCTGCAGTTGATACAAAACTCTCCAGCGATAATTCTGACCCGCTCTAGTAGAAGAACTCACATTTCTCCGATCCTTAAAACTCTTCACTGGCTGCCAGTTTCTTTCAGGATCCATTTTAAATTCTGGTTCTTACTTTCAGATCTATTTATGGTCAGACTCCTCCATACATCACTGATCTGATCCAGCCTTACACCCCAGCTCGGGCTCTTAGGTCTGTGGATCAGAATCTACTGATGGTTCCTGAACACACTTAAGGACCAGAGGAGAGAAGCTTTGGAACAATATTCCTCTCTCTGTGTTTGATGGATCAACTGACTCTTTCAGGAAACATCTTAAGACATTTTTATTTGTGCAGGCTTTCCCCTGATTTTCTGGGACTCCTGTTTCTGACTTATGTGTCTTGGCCTGTTAAAGTATATTTTTTAACTGTGTATTATGTTTGTTTTTTAAAGCGAATTGTGATCCTGTTCCTCTTCATTTGAAAATACCAGTATTATATTTTGAAATAGAGTATAAATGGTATCGGACTAAATAATTCTTATAATCATATGTTTCCGACACATGCAGGACCACAGGGGGTTTTGTTTCTGTCCTGGATACATGAACAGCACTGGGCGACCAACAGACTCCAGCGAGTCTACAGGTCAGAGATTGAGTGCCAAACAGCTAAAGTGAGGTTAGACCGGGCAAACAAAAGAAAGCAGCTTTTGCCCAAGTTAACTGTTATCCACTCTCTCACTCTCTGCCAAGAAGGCCTGATTCACACAACCCACACGTCCATCCCCACACTGGCTGAAAGACCCCACAAACAATACCCCCCCTCCAGACCGTTTTCACTCTGTGATTTAAGATCAATACGACTGGATAAAATTAAAGGAAATCACTTGAATTCTGCTCCGTTCTCTAAAGATGGAGGCTGTTTTTCGATCGCCTCCTCCTCTTCCTTATTTATGTTAATGAAAAAAACCTTTGAGTCTGAGCTCGGTTCACATCGGCCGAGTCCGAAAAGGTCCGGACAAAGGCTGTCACAAATGTTGGTCACAGAGCCTCTGATGGATTAGAGCCAGCGAGCCAAAGGTTTTTATCAAGCCGTTTAGTCGACATGGAAGTTGTTTTTTTTCTTAAATCACACTTATTTATCCAGGTTTTTATTGGTGCCTTCTGCTTGCCAAAGGGCATGAATAACATGTGTCTGGCTCGGCGAGAGACTCTCTTTCTTGTGAGTGTCGAGCGAAAAAAGGAAACTGTGTTTGACCTTGTAGGTAAATGAAAATTCCAGGCTCAGTCAATGGCACTTCTCATTGTCATCGGTTTAGGGTTTAGCATTAATCCCAGTCACTCTGCACCTTGTACAGTCGCTCTTGACATTTGTGTGTTGTGTGTGGTAGCTACACACACAGAGCCTGAAATCTGATACATAATTCGGCTTCTGTGTGGACGGCATCGCACACCATTGTGAAGGTGCTGCTTCTAATCCTCCAGTAAAAGCCACCTTTTTTTATTAAAGGCTGCATTCTTGTGGTATTTAAGTACTGTATCATTTGAAATAGATGTTTGTTAAAATTGTGTCACCTTAAGCTGACACTACACACATACTTAAATACATTATGAGCTTGTATAATTGTATGTGTTATGTTTAAACTACTATGATAAAAGTGACACAACTGGGTCATTCATTTGATTTTTAGTTTGACTAAAAGAAAGAAAAAACTCCCAGAATCAATAAATAATAATCATTTTGTTGAATTTATATGTTTTACTTACGAAAAAAATATGTTGATGACTTGTAATGTCAGGACACTCTAGGGTGCTTCCACCTTTTGCAACCATTTATAAATGATAATAATAATAATTTTAAATAATGATCATATAAGATTGGGACTTATTTGAAATCCCCTGTGGTTTTTGATTCATTACATTTTTTCCTTTGGAGAACTACCTGCTAATCGCTAATGCTAAACGATTTGAGTTCAAAAGGTGTTAAAACATTATGATTTATTTCGCATCCATTGTTCATTTAATGTTTGATATTATAAACTTTTTATAATAAAGGTTTTCAAGCAGTGATAATAAAAGATTGCGACTTGTTTTAAATTGTTAGTTTGAACCACTTGCCAATTGCTAATGCTAATGCCTGAACAAGTTAATGCTTACCGATTTGAGCTTGAAAGATGCAAAAACATTAATATTTATAAATTATAAATCTCCTGAGGCTTTCATGCAAAGATAATACAAGATTGCGACTTTTTGGAAATCCCATCTGCAGTTTTCAATTCATATCAATTGCTAATCGCTAATGCTAATGCTTGAACAAGCTAATGCTGACCGATTTGAGTTCAAAAGGCACAAAAATGTTATGATTTATTCCATATCCAATGCTTATCTCATGATCCTTTTGATTTTTTAAGTATTGACAATTGTTAGATTCAATTTGAAAGGTTTCAGTCTATTTTTTGTAAACAAAATGTTACTTTTACAATATTACACTTTAAACTACAGTCGCTTGAGCGAGTATATTTTTACGGTGCTCTTATTTTATTGTTTTTTTGTTATTCATCATTGCTAATATGTTAATGATAATAATGAGAATAAACATTAGGGTCTGTCTTCTGTTATTTAAATCCCAGATCAAGTGTGTCTCCGTCATCATTGTGTTCTTGCTGTCATTGCTCGACTCATGTTGTTTTTGTCTGCAGGTGCTGGAGAAGAACATGCGGCTGGAATGCAAGTGTCATGGCGTCTCCGGCTCCTGCACCACCAAAACCTGCTGGACTACACTTCCCAAGTTCCGCGAGCTGGGCTACATTCTCAAGGAGAAATATGCCCACGCCGTGCACGTGGAGACCGTCAAAGCCAGCCGCAACAAGCGTCCCAAATTCCTCAAGATCAAGAAGCCGTACTCGTACCGGAAGCCCATGGATACGGACCTGGTCTACATAGACAAGTCGCCCAACTATTGCGAGGCGGACCCTTTGACGGGGAGCCTGGGCACGCAGGGCCGCGTCTGCAACAAGTCCATGATCCAGCACACGAGCGGCTGCGACCTGATGTGCTGCGGCCGGGGATACAACACGCACCAGTACTCCCGGGTCTGGCAGTGCAACTGCAAGTTCCTGTGGTGCTGCTACGTCAAGTGCAACACGTGCAGTGAGAGGACAGAGGTGTACACCTGCAAATGAGATTATTTATTCAGAGCGTCGATTCTTTGATACAGGACTTCAGAAAACACGGAGGGACTCAAGAAACCTTGAAATCTTTTGCACAAGAACCTCTTCGAACCTGTCGGGGTGCTGCGACTTAAACACTGGGAAAAAGAAAAGCATCCTTACTCGTGGGACCACCAAACGTACCCTAACTTTAAGCTATATGAACTGGCATTTTTTAAGGAATTTAACTTCCTGTTGCTTGTGAATTGGAATTCTCTCACGTCCTTGTGTGGAATATTTAACATATTTAGAGAATGAAAATAATTAATATTAATTTATTCTACAAAACTAACTACTGCTTTTGTCCGTTATGATTCCAGAATAATAAAAAAAAGGGATTTTTATTTTATTTTTTAAGTCATGAACACTGTTAACACACTAGACTGCCTGAACTAATATGTGTTGTATAATGATTTTTTTGTAGCGCTCACGTTGACCTCTGACCTGTTCATGTTAGTCTCCCCTCTGTTGCTGCTAGTCTTAGAGATTTCCATTCGTCGAGGTCGAAGACTGAACGCTCGGTTGAGCGTCTTCAATGGCTTCGCCGACGTCTAGCTGATTCAGCTCCACTTGTCTAATTCACTGATAAAAAACCATGGGCACATTTTTTTCCCCCACATTTTTGGTAAATAACGGTTAATAGAGTATATTTTGTGAAAACTTATTTTTATATGAATGTCTTATTTATAATTTGTGCATATTCAACGACGGACCCTGAGACGTATGTTTGTGAGATGATGATGTCGTTGGCCCCGCTGTCGCTGCCGTAGATGAACGTTGTAAAGGATGTTTTCTCCGAGTTTGTGCTCGCTCGTTTGTGTTTACTGTGTTTAATGATACTACTGATGGAATACAGGAGCAGAATTACACTAACTACGACTTTTGTCATTGTGTTGAGATGAGAGATTCTGTGTATTACGGATGATTATTCAAGGTTTCAAGAGGTACTTTGGGTAGTTAATGGGAATACGCAGAAATACGTGAACAATTTTAGATTTTCCTTTCGAAAATTAAAACAATTAAGCTATAAAATGTTGAAATAAAAGCCTTTTTAGTGATTCCTTCTATGAATTTTGGAGAACAAGGCAATTCAATTGCTTGTAATACTTTATTTAGTGCACTTTTAATACCTCCTTTATGCAAGACTCTCACCAATATCTTAATCATAATCAAAAACTTTTATTACCTGTGTCGTGAACTTGTTGTGTTGCTAGTACAGGATAATAACACACACAAATGGTAATGCTATTAAGTCGTATAAGGCACAAAGACAGTGATTAACTCAGCTTTTTTTAACCTTTGAGTGATAAGAAAAGAGTATTCTACAACCAATAACACATTTTCTCAACAAAGTTAAACAGATTTTTGTTAATTTTAACGATTTAATTGTGTTATTTGGTGTTTTTAAACTGGGCTCTTGAGAATCAGGGGTTAGAAGCCATACGGGTAAAAGACAAAATCTTTTATACTCGGGTGAAATTACCATAATAATATTACTTTCAAGTTCATCCATACTAAAAACTTGTGCAAAATATCCAGTTTTTT
This sequence comes from Callionymus lyra, assembly GCF_982586985.1. Classification (NCBI taxonomy): domain Eukaryota; kingdom Metazoa; phylum Chordata; class Actinopteri; order Syngnathiformes; family Callionymidae; genus Callionymus; species Callionymus lyra. The sequence continues at coordinate 14,526,025 of NC_141836.1, read as the reverse complement.
TTGTTAACTACATCCTGAACATTTAGTTGTTCAAATATTTTGCCTTAGATTGACTAACAGTGACGGACGAAAAAGTCAAGACATAAATAACCTTAATAGGCTCTTAAAAAGGACTTAATTGACTCTCAAAGTTGTTACTTTTATTTTCAAATGAACATAAAACTTAATAATGGAAGCTCTTTTGTGATCCGTGTCATCGTCCGACTACTTGTGAAGTCATATCGTGAAGGTTAACACACTCAGGAATATACGGCGACTCCAATACAAGAAGTACAATGTGGCGCACAGGAAGAGAGACGTCCTTTGAGCGGGGGGGGGGTGAAAGTTATTCAGGCTTAATTGGGGGCCCGTTTCTCAGACCCCGGGAAGTGGTTTGAATGTGTCAGAGGAGAAAAGCGTTTGCGGTCTAATAGCAGGGTACCAGTGTAATTGATGAGGCCGGTCGGGCCGACTGTCACGGTGATGACTTGCTCAGTCGGGGGAGTGGGAGCTGTCAGGTGATAGATGACTCGCACATCTGCTTCATTCACTCCTCGGCCACTTGTTGCTACAACAACCCTCGACGCGGCGGAGAAAATGCGGCGCAGTCTCCAAGAGAGGCAGGACGAGATGTCAGGAAAATGTTAACGATGCTGAAGGCTCACAGTCGTTACGGATTCCACTCTCATCGGCATGGAAGTGGAGTGAGGAGACGGGGCCCGAGGTGCTGACGGAAAACCCGGCACCCAGTAATCTTCTGGGAGAAACGTCTGTAAAGTTTTCACCTGTTCAGTACCTGAGAGATTTTGTGGGTCAAAGAGCTTTCTTTTGACTTTTTTCTTTTTTACACAACCAAGTAGCAAGTCGGTTTGTTTCTTTCAATGCTGATGTAAGTGCAATAGATTTTATTAAATTCTAAAGTTAATTACAAAAAATCGAATCATATTGTGCTAAATAAAAATACGATAGTTTTCGATGTACTTCCTCAGCTCTTAAAAATGTATTCAAAAGAATAAAATGATGCATTTTCAATGTAATTCTTTCTGCGATTTCACCAAGAAAATGGCCAATTTCCATGTCATGGAAAGTCTAAAGTCTAAAGTCTTAAGTTTTTAGCAACAACTTCATCAACTATATAACTGTTGACTTTGTGACTATAACAATAATAATAATACATTTGATTTAAAAGCGTCTTTCAAGAAACTCAAGGTCGCTTTACAATAAAAAAAAACACAATACAATAAAACCAGGAGAACAACATAATAATACAAGGTGGTGGCAGCAGATAAATATAGAGTAATTATACGATATTTAAATAATTATAAGTGGATTCGTGGGAAATTCATAACCGTTCCACAATTTTAGAAATCGGCACCTAACGCTTACTTGTTCTAGTTATTACAAAGGAGTGTAAAAGTTGAATCAAAGATGGAAGAAAACAGCTTTAAAATCCTTGAAGGAGCCAAGTTCTTCAGACTTTCTAGTTCTCTACACAATTTCATAATTTATCTTTTCTTTTTGGCTGTCATTGAGAAGATCTGTTTACCTTAAATTTAACAAACGGAAAAATGCGTAAATGATCGGCAATGTTTAATGAATTCATGGTTAATGATAGCTTTATGCTAAGTGGAGGAGATTGTTAACTCAATCGTACACTTGCTAGCTAAGCTATATTCAATATTAAAGAAGTAAATAAGGAAGTAAGGAAGTAATTTGTATATATATAGCGCTTGTTGCAGTAATCTTATTTTGAAGAGGGCCACATTTGAAAAACAAGTGTGGGCGAAACGTGAAAAGTAACATTATAGATAACCCTTGGTATTATCTAATTCTTAACTTTATCACCCACTCCTGCACGATATTGAGAAAGTATTAAACCTATTGTGCATTTTGTAATTTCCAGTTGACTACTACAGTTTATCATGGAGACCATAGGTCACATGAAATCTGCCCAAGGGCCACAAATGGCCCCTTTGCAGCACATAGGACATGCCTATTCGAAGGAGAAAAAAATATATGTTTAATAGATTGTCCAGTTACATTTTTGGTATAAACATGTTAGTGCAGGTATTAACCTCTCTGCAACAAATGGCGTTAGAAGTCGGATGGTCACATAATTCCAACCGTTATTAATTGAGATCCGGGTTTTTTTTAATCTTCTCAAATCCAAGTGGAAGATTGATGTGGCCCCAAAGATCAATCTGGTTAAAAAAAGTAAGTAAGATCCTATAAAGCAGGCATCCAAAGTCAGCAGATTTGAAACAAGTCTCCGTTTTTAACTGCATTTTTCATCAAGAGAATGTAAAATATACATTTTTTTTATTTTAAACAATAACCTTTTTAAAGACAAAACAAGACCACAAGTCTGTTTGAAAAGCACCACAAGGTGAAGCTGCCAAGTGTTGATGCTAATTCCATTGTCTGGATTACGATATACTTTATTTATTTTATTTCAACTTCTAAGTTAGACTCACATCATCAAATGTGGCCCTAAAGAGTTTGGGCACATCGGCTACAAAGTAGTGTCAGTACAGTCAACCTTGAAATCATTTCATCTTCACAGGTGAGATCCTATTGTGTCCCAGAGAGAAGCCAAGACTCCACGGTCTTTAAACCGAGAGGCTTCTGTTGGCACCAGAGCACAAATGTGGTAAATGTGTCTATTGTTTTCAGTCAGGCGTTAAAAAAAACAACACAGTCCACTTCATCCTTATTGATTCAAGGAGCGCAAACTACCATTTTTCTCCGTCATCCCGGGCTTAAGTCAGACAACCTGCGGGATCACGGACGTGGTGATTATTGCTTCTGGCTGTGTTTCCCCATAAACAGTGGCCCACCAGAATGTTGAGGGGTGTAACATGTGAAGTGGGGCTGCGCTCGGCTTTGACGTTCTGTAGGTGGTAGTTAACTTATCGGAGCTTGACCCGCTACAACAGCCGTCTCCGTTTCTAAGCCTGGAACACGACTTGTGGAACAACATTTAAACAACCCAGAGATCATGGGAAGCATCAAAGTGACAAAGTGAAACAAAGAAGCCACCGCTGAACAAGGATGTGACTCATAATTTCAGGGTAAGGGCCTTAAAAATCATACATTTAAGAGACCGAGCGCTCATTAATCTGAGGTCTGTGTGAACAGCGTCCAATATTTCACTCAAACAAGTGGACGGCATTAAAGACAATAATTTAAAAGGAGAAGGAGGAGAAAGAAAACGTGCTCTCCACGATTCCTCTCCCCTTTGCTCTCTCTGACCATAAATCTTCTGACACATGATTATGTCAGTCATACATTTGTTTTTCCTCTGGTTGGGACACGCACAAGCACCTGAGCGCCGCACAGTAAATTGCAGAGCACAAGGTTGTCTTTATGTGATTCCAGAGATACTGTACGGGGTGCAGGACTCATTCATGCACTCTCTTAACTCCGCAGCGCTTTTTTGATGGAAGCCGGAGATAGCAGACAATATCCACTCAAAACAAGAGAGATCCACGACTGTTTAGGCCCTGGCGGGGTCTATCTGACTTCCCATGGCCTATCTGATTCTCACAGGTAAACACAGCGGTCAAATAGCTCCCAGGTATTGTTCGCCGCATTAACGCACTTACTCAAGATCGCTGGATCGGCTTGCCATTGGGGGGGGGGGGTTAAAAGGAGGCCCTTCCCAACGATCTGAGCCGAGATGCCGACCTCTCGGAGCACTTAAAGTCAGCAGTCAATGCAACGCATCCGTGAAATGGGCCGAAAAAAAAACGACCTTTTGATGGAGTTTAGTGTTGCATCTTCAAATGAGATACTTTGGCAGTCATGGAGGACCCTCATACGTGCCCGCTTCAAAACCCCACCCAGAAGACGTCACCTGAGCCAAGCTTACAGTAATCCTCCGACGTCTCGGGTGTCCTGACACGGGATGTTTTGAATCAAAACAGCAAACTCACTACAACCTCATAAGACTCGGAGGCGCTTAGGAAATATCACTGATCCTCATCCAGTGTCATGACGAGATTTGTGTACTGGCGGCTCTTCACTTGCCCTCGAATAGAACCCACTGCCTTATATGTGTTTCATTTTATTATCCCTGTCAAGATTCAAATGAGAGTTCAGAAAATCCACAATCAATATACTGTTCAAGCAAATCTCGCTTTAATTGAAATTTGGGTCCATTCTAAGGTATCCTCTAGAGCTCAGTTGTCTTCCTCTTCGTCCAAACACACAAACTTAAAAACATCCAAATACCTCCATACTGCTCGTCTGTAACGTCCCTTTTGTATTTAAGCCTCGACATAAGACATGTTTAGGAAAAAACTTAAATAATGCTGGATTTTTTTAAGTAAGTTTGTACTAGAAAACCCAAATCTCTCAGCTCCTGTCTGAAGTCTTTCCTGATTGAAACACATTGAAAGGGTCAGAGTCCAAGATTTAGGCAGCTAGCCTAGCAGCGTCCGCTAAAAATAATCTTAAAATATAGACTTGATTCATTTTTTTCTGAAACAATTTTTTATGTCGAGGCTTCAATACAAGATGGACGTTACAGACGAGCAGTATGGAGGTATTTGGATCTTTTTAAGTCTGTATTTTTGGACGAAGACAACTGAGCTCCAGTCGCTACATTAAAATGAACAAACATTTTTGTCTATAATGGCAAAAAGTAACAGATTACTCCCCATACTTAGTCGACAAGAGGGTGAGTAGAAAAAGAGTGAAATAAGAATTGGAACTATCACTTTAGGTGTCAATACAACATTTGAAATGATAAAAACTCTAACACCCCTTCTTCAGACTCTCCCCCTAAACTAAGGCTCCAAAGCTAGATACATCAAAACCGGTTAAAAAGTTTGTAGAAAAGATCATGTTTACACAGTAATGCACATTCCACATGTCACTAATTTTTGGTTGCAACGTGGGCAAGAATGTGATTCCGAGGAATACAGTTGATGATAGCATCATGAAAGTCGGATGTACCTCGGAATGCATTGCATCCTCCCATCGGTATTGAGCTCAAACAGGATTTTCAGTTGGTCGGATGAATCATCCGTAATTCTTTGAAATCTTTCCTTGAAAACGCAACAAAGTATCTCATCCAGAGTTACTTTGCCAGCATCCAATCTGTAATAATTAACTTCTTAAACTTCCAGATAAGAGCCTTAAAACAAGCCGTTTGTACACAAATGATTTACTCTCTTGAGAGTGTGTGTTGTTATCGCCACTTTCATCCTTTCTTTTCAAAATAAATCTTTTCTTTCGCAAAGATGGGAAAGAAACTGTTTTTTCTTTTCGCTAATAAATTGAAAAAGATTATAGATAATAGATAAATAATTGTAAATTGTTATATTATTGATTGTATCGGCCGATTTTTACCATGAATAAAGCTGTGTATCCCTGAGTTTATTTATTTATTTATTAACATTGCGCAATACAGTATACTTAGAACGAGAGGCATCACTTCAGTTGTATAATCAATGGAATTCTGTCTAAAAACGTACATTTTAAACGTAAAATTTGCTTCTTATTTCAGTTTTCACGTTGGATTACATTGAATTTATTCTTTTAAATACATTTTTCAAGGTTCAGGAAGTACATCGGAACGAATATTCTACCGTATTCCCAAGTATGATTAAAACTGATTTGAAAAGTCAATTTATAATAAAAAGTTGAATCACAAAAACACCTTTCAGCACCTCCTGAAAATTAATTAGCCGAAATAAAGTTTAATGTGTATATTCAACCTCTCAATCGTCTTTTATTGTCGGTGTCTCATCCACAACAATGGAAAAAAGTGCATAAACACGCTGCCGGGAAGTAAACATTCTGCGTGTACTTAACTGATGGTGTCATAACTTCCAGACTCTCTTGGCTCAACAGTTCAGTGCAATGAATTCTCTCCTCGTGCATCTGGCGAACGTGTCCGAACACGCCGCTAAATGTATCATTGCAGAAACCCATGAAACAATTTGAGCTGATGCTGCCAGTTTAAATAACTAAACCATGTGGTCAGAGCTATTATATCATTAATCTCATCCACTCATGCCTTGCCAAGCTACGGTAACACCCTCACCTTCAACCCGCAAAAAAAAAAAGTAAAGAGATACCTGAAAGTACTTCTTTTGATATCCATCCCGCACTAAGGGCGACAAAAGTGTTTTGAAGTCAGCGCCGCAGAAAAAAAAAACTTCTCAATCACCTTATCTTCGTTTCATGCCGCTCAAATGCAAATGGATTGCTGCAACAACACGCTGGGAAATATTTGCAGAAATATGGGTCATAACCCGCCTGTGCACGTCGTTAATTAATAGTCGTATGTAAAAAATGTGTTTAGGGTTTTTTTTTGCAGATCGCATTGAAAAACGCACGTCCTTCAACTGTTTGGGAAACAAAGCCAAACTTGAGAACCGAGTAGCCTCCAGTCATGACATTTGGGGTACTTAATCATTCCGGGACAGACTGTGGAGATTCAGATGAGTTTTTGGACAAACAAATCAATCAAATCACTTTGTCTGGATTCCTGACCAAAAATACATTTACTGAGCCGTAATAATGCTTCAAAAATGTATTAACCCTTGTGTTATCTCTGGGTCAAGATGACCCGGTGACCCAAAACACAAATGTGGCAACTATTTTTTTGTATTTTACTTTATACTACGAATCCATTTTTTGGGGGGCCACCGGGTCACCTTGACCCAGAGATAACACAAGTGTTAAAAGAGTTCTAAATTAATTAACAACTGTTTCAATGTAAATGTTTATCCTGCATTTGTTCATTTATTTAACAATTTCCTCATCAACTGTTAGCCCGGCACAGAATTATCACAATATAAAATCATTAAACTATTTAGTTTTACCATATAAAAAACAACATTATTTCATTATTCATTTACAAACTTAACATTACACATGATTTTAAACCTCAAAGTTGTTTTTAAAATCAAAGAGAAAAATGTCAACTCACAATGAAATAATAAGGGATTATTTTTGCGGTACTAAAATGGTTCCCGTTCAAAGAATGACAAAGATAAGTTTTTCTACTCAAAGTAAAAAAAAAAACGGGTTCATATTCACATTTTTGACAAGATTTTACTATTTTTATGGTTTTATCTCATGTTAAGTGTTTGTTTAGAAAGTTAAAGATGTCTTGTTAAAATCTCTTGGCAGGTTGGATTCAGCCCCCGGGCCTTGAGTTATCTTTATAGTGTTCATAATACGAAACTATAAAACGACAATATTTCAACAGAGTCATCCACATATTGACTTGTTTTTTTTCATCTTGGAAAAAAATGACTTATAATGACTACGAATGATTAACAAGATTATCATGTTGAATAGATTTGCAGTTCAACATTCAAATTCTTACTAATGATGAATAAAAACAAATAAAAACAAACACATTCTGTTTTTTCTTGTCAGTGTGAACTATTGTGATAAACTCAATTGGTCACAATGCTACAGTAATGCTAACACTCAAGGTGACCCGAAGGCCTGAAAACAAATGTTTTTGTGGTATCCCTTGTGTTGACTCTCGGTCAAGGAGACCCGAAGGCCTAAAAACAAATGTGCTTGAGGTATCCCTTATGTTGCCTCTGGGTCAAGTAGACCTGGAGGCCCGAAAAACAAATGTATTTGTGGTATCCCTTGTGTTGTCTCTGGGTTAAGGAGACCCTGAGGCCTGAAAACAAATGTGCTTGAGCTATCCCTTGTGTTGTCTCCTGGTCACCACTGCATATGTATTCCTGGAAGCCAGGGAGGTCGTTCACCTCGACCCAGAGACAACACACGGGATACCAAAAACACATTTGTTTTGGGCTCTGGGTCTCCTTGACCCTGAGGTAACAAAAAGGGTTAAATCTTTAGCAACATCTCCAGTTAAAACCAGAAAATGCAAAGGTAGACCCTCTGTAAACAGACATGCCTCTTTTTCTTTTCTCATGGAGCTCTTTGAGAAAATTACAGAGCGTACGCTGCAGCCTGGAGCCCCTTCTTAAGGCCTTCCGTCTACCACTAGGTTTTGGGAAGAGAATCATGTATGAACAGCTTGAACTCGCACCTGATGTCATGAACTGTGATAGACACGTGCACGTTTACGTCTGGCTTCCTGTAAATAACAGCCAATGTTGGCTATAAACAAGGCGGCGACGTCTGACAGGTGGTATCTCCGGTCATTCTCTGGACTACCTTTTCTTTTTCTTTGGCTCATTTTTTAGGGTTTGGGGATAAAAGGCGGCAGTAGATGAGCGCCGAGTGACCTCGCAGTGATGGAGGTGATGCGGTGACAGTGGTGGATGATCGGGCGGGTCACCCCGGGGTCAGTGGTTTGTCTGTAGGGCAGGGGAACACAGCTGGATGCTGTGCTAAGAGGTCAGCCTCAGTGATGGTAATGAGAAAAAGAAAAGGACAAAAGGGAAACAGGATAAAGAAGCGAGCGAAGAGAGGAATCTCACTTTCACTTTCTTTTAAACGATTCCACAAAAGCTCTTTACCTACAGTATCTTGATTTATGGTCATTCTAATGTTGCATTGCCGCCTTTTCTCCAAAGATAGATGTTGTTCTCGGGCCACAAAAGTCACGTGGGAGATCCCACGCTAGGGTTGGTCACCGGGGGAAAACTTGATCCCGTTCGTGATCAGACGACACCTAAAGAGAGGGAACAAAAGCAGCTGGAACATCCCTCATAAATCACCATTCTTGAGGTGACAGGACGGGGAAAGCCGAACAAAGTGTCGCCGGCTTTGGCAGAAACTCATCTGACGGTTTCTGTCGAGAGAAAGGCACCCTGGGAGAGCGAGGCGGCGTGGGCCTCCTTTAGAAACCGTGTCAACATGTTTTTCTGGACCTGAGGGGAGAAGATTTTTACATGCATTATTAATATGTCTGAGATGAATGATTTTCACTCTTGTAATGATCAAATAATGTATCGTTTTACAACTATTGTAGCTTATAATAACAATAAAAAAACGTAACTTAAATCTAAAATGAAGACAAACCAGCTGTAACTATTTTATAAGTTGATCTAATATAAGTTTTTTCATGTCTGTCCGTGGAGAAGTTCTCAACTTTGTGTCGATCTGGTTGAAGATATGTTTTATTTTTGATGACCTGAATGATGTAGCCCTTGGTATAATTTCTCAAATGTTGCCTCTCACTGGAAAAAAAACATACCTTCCATATACTTTAACTATATTACAATTTTTTAATAAGTTTACTTCAAAATCTTGAACCATTTGTTGTAGATTTTCTTCACAGGTTTTACGCAAAAATCACCTTAAAGTCTTCTTCACCAAGATGCAGTAAGTCTCTCATGATGACAATGTTTTGAAGTTATTACTTTATAAAGTTCCGTCTGAAACCTTGGCGAACGAGAGGTTACGAGAGCAAAGCCCGTTATGACGTAATAATGGCTTAACTCCTCCTCCAGCCAGCTGTAATCACACCCCGCTTTCTTTATACAACGAGTCCCTTGGAGGTGGAGACCTCCGGGATTTATGACGAGGGTGTGGTTAAGGTTAACAAGATTTAATCTCCAGAAAAACAAAGCGTTTTGTATAAACAGACACATACTGATGTACAATAGAGATTTAATGAAAAAAAGTGAATTTAACTTGATTATGTTGAACTAACCTCACTGTTAGCGGTCAAGCTAACAGCGACGAGCACTGGCGAGCACAGGTCAGCGGTCAGGTGATGGACGCTGATTGAGAAATAAAAGTAAACAGGGTCAACGAGTGGCAGGTTCGTCAGGGCCTCTAATGACAGGTTTATCCGTCAGGGAGACAGAGACAAACATTACCTCAGAGCTGCTGCCGTACAAACCCAAAGACAGTGCGAGTTCACCAAGTCTGCACTGATGTGTCCCGAGGGTAATTCCATTCCACTAATGTCCCTCTCTCTCCGAAACACACTGTAGTTGCTGGTGTCGGGCTCGGCACGCTGATATATTTGTGCCGTCTGATAGCGTCGAAAATTCCTTCATTACCACAGAGTGAACTGGGATTTAAACACTGTCCATGTGTTCATTGAGTCATTGTCAACTTGAAGCGAGTATGAAAAGAAAGTGTAACCAAGAGTATTGTACGGTTAAAAAATAGAGCTCACCTTTCATAAGACCTCCGAGAGCAAGTCAGGCAGGTTTTCTGCAATTACATGAAAAATGACTTTTGTCCCTCTGGGGCTTTTTGGACACATCTGACGTTCTCTTTATGCGAGAAGAATGAAGATATCGCAGTACCACAGTTTGAACTTTGAACTCTTTTACTCGTTTTTTTTCTCCTTCTTATCAAGATCAGTTATCGTGCCGTGTTCATTTTAAAATTATTTTGTTTTAGTTTTTTAGTTTCTGTTAAAACATTGATACATGAAGGTCAATGAGTTTGTCCAGGTGTGTCTGAGTGACAGCTATCATTAGCAGGTGAGCTAATAGTTCAACGGTTGCTTCATGTCAATAAAACTCCAGTAGTCAATACTATTCTTCTTTTATATCATCACAGGTGAATATTTGAACAACGAACATCATACCCCAAAAACCCTTGTCCTTCTATGTCTCAATAGGTGTAGATGTAGAAACATCCATATATTGTTTCTTTTAAAGAATTGACCTGTGCGAAAAACCATCAAAGCATAGTAAACAATCAATAATATCACATGCTTAACATTAGCTCTTATGACGTCGCCACTGTCTTGCTTTGTTCTGAAGCCAACATGGGTCCAAACAAACTTTAAAAGCTGCTCGAGCCCTGTTTTCCATTGGCACGGAAGAAAATGATGAATGTTGCCAACTAGTGGCCGGAGGTTTAATTGCAGCACACACAAATTAAAATGAAAAGAAATCGAATGATTGTCTTTTATACACATAATATTGAAATATAAACCATAAAATATATATGAATTAAATTTTCAAAGGAAGATTAAAAAAACAACACTGTGCTTGAATATCGGTACAGTATCGGGAATTCTTTTTTTTGTCGATTTATCGTTATATTTTCTTACACCTCTGATGTGTGCTGCTGCCTTTGTCGTTCTTGTGAAAGAGATCTTGATCTCGAAGGGTCTTTGTTCTGGTTAATAAAGGTTTGAAAATAAAAAATAATAAATATTGGTCATGTATCATAAAGAAAAAAACTTGTTTTGACAAACACAAAACGTAAGTTTTATTTGCAAGGGAGTTTAAAAATCTCTATCTTTGGTTAGTACACTGGGTAAGAACTCTATTAAGGTCTACAAATGGCCCCCAGATCTGACATTACACAAACCTGTTTAGTTCCCTCCTTTTTTAAAGTTTATCGGGCATAATCTGAGAGATTTTTTTTACAATGTTAAAATAAAGGGAAACCCCTGGAACTCTTTTCAAAACAGTGTTTTCGTTTGCCGTAACAAAAAGACGCTTTTGTGGCAAACACAGTGTTTTTCTTAATCATCGATACATTGTCTCGCACACTCAACAGCCTCATTGAACGTCACAATATCATCTAAGTAGACCTCATGCACTGATGTCGTCGGCGGTTTGATCGATTTGGGTGAGAGCAGGATCTGTCTGGAGCTCCAAAGTCAGCCAGCTGCTTCTGTATCAACACCTCTTTTATCACCTGAAGAGATTCATCAGGCCAACTATGACAGTAATTCCACCTGAGAGCCACACACTGACAGAGGAATCATCCCAGCATGGATGATTGGGATCCACTCTGTGCACACATTTGGACCAATTCGCCTCCCGGTTTTCGGACTGCCGTGGATTTTCGCTTTCAATGGAGGATCAGCGGTGAACGGGTTGCCAGGTTAATCCTCAAGAATGAACGCTCAGAAACATTGAATTAAACATGAGAAAAGCATGTTGTTGGTTAAACAAAAAAAACAAAAACAAAAGCAAAAATCTTGTTTTTTTTATAGCTAAAGTGTTTCGGTAAAGTTGGTGGTTGACATGTTTTTTCAAGGTGAGAAATAGCAGATGTGTTTTCGTAAACAAAGCCTCAGGGTAAAGTGTGGTGAAGACTTTTGTTTACGTGTTATTGTTTATTAACCTCACGCGCGTGCTACCAGAGCAGTTGGCAGTCGTCTGAGGCATACCTGTTGTCGTGCCTCGACTTTACAGCGTGCGGTGATTCCTGCCTGTTCTTGTCAACATCTGAAGTCTCAAAAGGTTCATGATTTCACACTTGAGATGAATGAAAAAAAAGAAGAAGAAGAAAAAAAAAAGAAAAAAGGGGGAAGTTTTTGCTCTTTTGAAGAAGAATCAGGAGGTGAAGGAGTTCTGGTTGGAATGTGACACATGGTGCTAAAAGGGGTTTTTTATCAAACCAAACAAATGGAAAGTTGTTTCAAGGAACGTATGATTTGTTAAAGTGAGATGAAAGCTAGCAACGTTAGCTTCCTTCATCAGCTAGCATACACAAAGGCTAAAGCTAGTCGCAATTTCCTATAATAAAATGAACATTATTTAAAAAAACATATGATCTTATACAGTAGCGTTTCACCTTTACAACAAAAAAAAATCAATTATTGCTACATTTGTAAAGAATTTGGAAAACCGGTCACATGTTGCAGCAGAATGTTGACGAGACACAAAATCTATGATGGCAAAAAAATTGTGAAATCATATATCGACATAGCGAAATACGTGTACAAATACTAGCCATTAGTGTAGCATCAGATTAAATATCTTATATTAAATCATGATTTATACAACATTTTACACCATATTTGCTAATTTTCATCTAGAAAAATACCATTTTGGTTGGTTATATTGGACTTGTAATTGTGCCCCAGATTACATTTTTAACTGTAATGTAAAGTGATTCGTATTTATTATCTTTTTTATTTAAATACCTTTTTTTTTTTTCTTTTTTTTTTGGAAATCCAACATTTCTTTTGTAAAATGATCTTTAAAAAAAAGAATAATAAATTATTAGCTACAGCATTAGCTTTACTAGTTGATAGCAGTGATAGTTACAACTTTTTTATTTTTTTTATTTTATATTTTGAAGATCAAAATCTTCCATAAAATGAAAAACCTGTAATTCCTTAAATGAAAACAAGGACATTCTAACGAAAGGACAACATTAAATTGTTTGAGAACGTTTCATCCATTACGACCCATGTTCCAACAACAAGTTTTTTTTTTTATAAGTAACATTCAAAATACTGATTTATTTACTCCATTACTCTACCGATGACTTCATCTTGAACCCCAGGGACCAACAGCATTGGAGGATTCCCTCGTACCCGCCACGTCTTCTCTCTGGATCAACAAGACAGAGCACGGTCCACCTGTGTGTGACGTTTGCTACTGGAAGTAGAACAAAAAAAAAAACCTTCAGGAACAACAAACACTTGAACCCGATTCCCAGGTGACTCTGTTCGCCATCATACACATCTGCCCATTTCTGAGTGGCAGGACATGTATTACCCTCTTAACTCCACTTGGGGTAGACAGTATATGCATTCCTTAGCTGGATGGTTGGAGAGGGAAGCAGTTTGGAAGGAATGCGTCAGGTATTGAAGACACACCTCCAGATTGATGCATGAATAATGTTGATCAACCTGTGAAGTGTCATAAAATTAGCTTTTGTCGGCCTCTACCACTTTTATTAGTCATATATTAACTGACTCGCTGTGATAATCCCTGGATTTCTCATAGTTAAAATGTGTGGTAACTGTTGTATTATCGTTTTTTGTAGTAGTAGTAGTAGAAGTCAAGTCAAGGTTGTAGTCTAATTACTTACGAGAGGTTGTTTGGATTGTAGTCGGGTAAGAAATATCAACAGTAGTACTTGTTGTAGATTAGAAGAAAGTGTTGACTATCAGAGTAGCGGTAGTTACCGTGTTGTTATCATTACTCATGCCCTTGATTCAAAGTTATTTTGTTACTATTTTATAATCGCAATGCATATGATTACACATTTAATATACATTACTATAGTTGCAAGTCGTAGAAGTATAAATTATATTTACTAGTTGTAATTGTTGTAGTAGAAGCAGTAGAACTAGTTTAAATAAAATAATATATATGAAAAACAACATTTCACTCCATATATATATATATATATAAATATATTTGTGTGTGTGTGTACTTGTGGGTTTGTTTATTTGCTTTCATGAATTTGTACTATCTCAGTTTTTGAAATATTTTTTTTATTTTCCAATAAACATTCCATTTATATACTTCAAAACGTCAACTTACACTTGTTTTTTCTAAACTATTAAAAAGAATATATAAAATAGAATAATAAACATGGTTTTATAGAGTATTATATATAATTACACATTGAATGTCAGTTTATTGTTGTAGTTATTATAATTATAGTTGAGTTGAATCTACATTGTCATAGTCATATTTCTGCCAGTAGTGTTGGTAATAATAGTATTTGAATTTATTGAAGAAGATTTATTATCAGCAGTAATTGTTGTAGTTATGAATAAAGAACTTTATTAGTTATAACTTCAAAACATCGTCATAGAGACTTACTGTATCTTGGGGAGGAAGACTGGTCAGGATGTTGGGTTTTCATGTTGGCCTTTAAGCAGTAGTACTGGTAGTAGAAGTTGTAGTAGTATAACTAATGGTACTGGTAGTAGAAGTTGTAGTAGTAGAACTGATAGTACTGGTAGTAGAAGTTGCAGTATTATAACTGATAATACTGGTAGTAGAAGTGGCAGTGGTAGAACTGATAGTACTGGTAGTAGAATTGGCAGTAGTAGAACTGATAGTACTGGTAGTAGAAGTTGCAGTGGTAGAACTGATAGTATTGGTAGTAGAAGTTACAGGTGTAGGACTGATAGTACTGGTAGTAGAAGTCCCTGTGGTAGAACTGATAATACTGGTAGTAGAAGTTGCAGTATTAGAACTTATAATACTGGTAGTAGAAGTTGCAGTGGTAGAACTGATAGCACTGGTAGTAGAAGTGGCAGTAGTAGAACTGATAGTACTGGTAGTAGAAGTGGCAGTAGTAGAACTGATAGTACTGGTAGTAGAATTTGCAGGTGTATAACTGATAGTACTGGTAGTAGAAGTCCCTGTGGTAGAACTGATAGTACTGGTAGTAGAAGTTGCAGTATTAGAACTGATAATACTGGTAGTAGAAGTTGCAGTAGTAGACCCGATAGTACTGGTAGTAGAAGTTGCAGTAGTAGAACTGATAGTACTTGTAGTAGTAGTTGCAGTAGTAGAACTGATAGTACTGGTAGTAGAAGTTGCAGTAGTACAACTGATATAACTGGTAGTAGAAGTTGCATAACTGATAGAACTTGTAGTAGTAGTTGCAGTAGTACAACTGATAGTAATGGTAGTAGAAGTGGCAGTAGTATAACTGATAGTACTGGTAGTAGAAGTTGCAGTAGTGAAACTGATACTTCCGGTAGTAATATTCGTTGTAGCAGTAGAACTTATGTATGATAGTAGTGGCCACAGTAGTAACAGTAGTCATGTTGTAGAAAGGTTCTGAAGGCCGGTTGTGTGAGGGACGAGGACAGAAGTCGCAGCAGGTGGACTCTGGACACAGGAGATGGTTTCAGAGTGGCATGAGCAGACACTGATCAAAGTCAAACTCAGAGGACGAGAACAAAAAGCGTCTTCATGACACTGACCCCGGACAACCGGCCACGTTGAAAGGTAAATGCAGGAGGGGCGCCGCTGATTGAGGACATGAGGGACGAGTAGAGAAAAGATGTTCTCTAAATTCTAAAAGATATTTAGGTTCTGTCGTCTTCTAACGGTTGCATATGAAGCTGTGGGAGGCACAAAGGTGTGGGACAAAATGATCACCTCAACAAAGGTAAAGGTGAGACAAACACAGCTGCCCCGTCGATATCTGCAATTATATCATGTTTGAAGTTTGATTAGAGTCTTCACGATCAATCGCGACCGATAAAGTTGTGTCAGACCGTGAAGATCGTGTCATCATGCATCTCTGAAATCATTTTTGAGTCATCCGCTCCTGTGGAAACAAGTCTGAATATAACTTGTGCAGGAAGCCCATATTAAAGTCAATGAGGCAGAGTCGAAGAAAAACACAGAAAACATCGCCCTGCAGGTAACTGCAGTTCAGGAGGAGAGCAGAGGAACGGTGGACAAGATCGGTCGTGTGGCGTTTAGAAATCACAATCATGGAAAGAATTTCACTCCAGCATGAAATAATAAATGGAAATATTAAAATATATTCCATTATGTCCATTTTTATTATCTTTCTGAAATATTACATTTAATAATAATAATTGGTCTTCTGTAAAATGTTATATAGACTTGTTTTTTAATACGTACTTACAGTTTATTTAATAGTTCATATGACAATAATCTGTTATATTGTTTTACGTATATTCTAATACACAAAACAACACCTGTTATGTATTGTTTTCATTATCATTTGGTGGTAGCTGTCGTAGTACTTGTCCAAGTAAGTTTCTATCTCTGCAAGTAGCCAACAATGGTTGTAGTCGTAGTCGTAATGAACTTATTAGAAATATATTTCTCAGTGGTAGTAGCAGTAGTGGTAGTATTAATAGTCGTTGTAGCCTCATAGTATTCAACGGGGTAGTAGTAGTTGGTGTAGTAGTAGTTATTGTAGAAAAAGTATTAGCAGTTAGAGTAGAAGGGGAAGTGGAAGTGGTAGTTATAGTAGTAGATGTAATAGTATTTGATGTAGTAGCAGAAGTGGTACTGTTAGATGTAGTAGTACTTGGAACGTTATTTGTAGGAGTAAAAGTAGAGTTAGTATGTATAGTAGAAGTATAATTAATAGTATTCGTGTAGTGTAAAGTAGTATAGAAGTAGTAGTAGTAGTAGTAGTAGGAGAAGAACTATTCACTACCACTACTAGTACTAGTAGTGGTAGTGAAAGAAGTTATAATACATGTGATAGTATTAATAGTAGTAGTAGAAGAACGAATAGTACTAGTAGTGGTAGTAATCGAAGTAAATATCAAAAAGATAGTAGTAATGGTAGTATTAAAAGTACTAACAGTACTTCTAGTGGCAGTGGTTGGTTTGGTAATAATACTAGTGATAGTAGTAATAGTATTCATAGTAGAACTAATATAATTTTTAATTGTAGCAGTAGAAGTAACAATACTAGTGATAGTAGTAATAGTATTCATAGTAGAACTAATATCATTTTTAATTGTAGTAGTAGAAGTAACAATACTAGTGATGGTAGTAATAGTAGAAGCAGAAGAAGTAATACCATTTGTAGTGGTGGTGGTATGTAGTGGTGGTGGTATGTAGTAGTGGTGGTATTAGAAGTAGTGATCTTCAGATTGGAAGTTGCATAAGTAGTAGTAGTAGTAGAAGAAATGATATTTCAAGTAACTCATCTCTGGTACATTCAGTGATAAAGTACTTCCGGTTTATTTTATTCACGTGTTGCTCTTTATACCATCATCAATTCTCTGATCGTTTGACTCAGTGCTGACCTCTGTCTGCTGACACCCGCTAGTGCAACAACTCAGCAGCTCCTGTCACGCTCTATGGAAACGTCTGGGATCTGAACCTCTGCATGAACTCTCTCATCTTCACACCCTCTTGTTTTCCAGTCTTCTTGTCTCATTTTCTCTTCCTCCGAGTGATTCATGAGACTTGTTCGCCCGAACACGGCGCAGGTTTCCATTAAAGATCAACAGAGAGTGCTCAGAAGACGGCAGTATGGATCAGACCACTCTAAATCAGGCAGAAAGGAATGTAGATTCACTCTTGGCTCACCTTGAGGCCTTCGTCTGCACCAAACATGTTTTTCAGGAGCAGAGAAGAAGAATGGCAGCCAGTGATGTGTCATAATCTGCCATCATGGAACATTTCCAGCTCCATTTATGGTCTCATAAAGAAGCTCGATTGAAAACGTCCAAGTTGGAAGTTTGCATTGACAAAAATATTATGAAAAATACACACTTTATTTGTATTTATTACCAATAATATTGATTGTTTAGTACTTGTAGTGGTAGAAAATGATAATACTAGTCATAGTAGTAATAGTACTAGTAGGAGAACGAATAGTACTTGTAGTGGTAGTATTCAAAGTAAAAATACCAGAGATAGTAGTAATAGTAGTAGCACTAGTAGTAGAATAACTAATATAACTTTTAAATGTAGTAGTAGAAGTAACAATAGTAGTGATGATAGTAATAGTAGTGGCAGAAGAAAAAATTGTATTCGTAATGGTAGGTAGTAGTGGCGGTTGAAGTATTAGATGTAATGGTACTCATAGTGGAAGAAGTAGAAGTAATAATAGTAGTAGTAGTAGTAGTATTCGTCATTGATTTTACCAGACAAAAATATAGATATTATTATGATATAAAGACATTGTTTACGATGTATACCTGCTCAGTGGGTAACTTACCTACACATACATGTATGGAACGTTTTTCTTCCCTTTTTTAAAGATGAAATAACACCAATGAAAATGCGTGGTTATAATTATTTGGTCAAACATACATTTTGAAAAAAAAACCTTTTCTTGTGGAAGACGTTTATGTACGTTCCTTTTTTTTTGTAATAGAAAATGCATCATTTAATTTAGTTTGACGGCCAAAACTATGTAAGTCTAAATATCAACAAGTGCGACTGGCTCTTCTTCAGGTGCAATAGCATTTCTTCTTATCAACTTCTAATTTAAACTCTGCTTATACTACTTATACTTAACCCTAGAATAATGTAGGATCTCAAAGGACAGCTGTTCGTCTTAGCAGAGTTCCATTATAAAGCATGTACAATGTGATCAAGTGTGCACACTTTCTTTTTCTTTTTTTTCAAAGCGTACTTTCCATCCACCCTCCATTCTGTCTAATGTTCAACGTCTGTATTTCAATAGCATTTTTCCCCCTCTTTGAACATTTAATTATGATCTCATTAAATGATGATCCTCTCTTTTAGCGGGGCATACTTTTTAAATCCTGTAATGAATCCGTCCTTTAATTTTGGAATGAAAAACGACTTCCCTCGTGTGTGGGAGAAAACATGCGTGCAAGTGGAGGCATGAGCGTCCGTACATTATCGCCAGCCTTTCTCACACTTCCGAAGATCCTAACCGTCAAAATGTTTACGTGTTACACAATCTTCTCCAACTGATCATTCAATTAATCCCGGCGCAAGCCCTAGAACTGGATATTGGAGACGCGCCGCATTCCGACGCCGTCTCAGGTTTAACGTGTTATAATCTTCCCGAAAAGAAACCGGAAACAAGATTCATGAGAATTCCCTTTTTTATTTACGACTCTTACCTGCGCTAAGCTGCGCGATTCATGTCGGCGCTGCTTAAATTCTGCCGAATCAAAGGAGAAAGTCGGTTCATCGCGGTTTCGCTGAAGGCGACAATAACAGGGATTCATATTCCTACCTTCGGATCAATAACGAAAGCGAGATGAGCTAAAGCCGTGACGACAAAAGGTTGAAAGGCTTCTCGGGCTTAACCTTAATCACGGCACGGCGGGGACACCTAACGTAGAATTAAAGGCAATTATGAAAAAATGCTTCCAGCCCATGTAAGAGCGGCTGCAGTCATTCCAACACAGCCTGCGGTGCCGAGAGGATATGGAAGTCCTTTTCATATCGGCAGCTGTTTGATGAGGCGCTGCTCCGCGGTAGCTTCAGGTCTGATCTAAACATCACAGCGCGTCTCTAATTCACTGCAGGCTCTTTCCCATAAACGACTCTTTTTCTCGCCTTTTTTTTTTTCCGAGAGCGATGTAGCTGCCAGTGTCACCTTGGGTGTGAAATTGCAGCATGAGGGCATCTGATAGCCGTCGGGTGGATCGCTGGGCCTGATAGTCGTCTCCTGCAGCGAGGAGGACACAAGCGGGGAGAAAGAATTCATCACAGACGCTGACAGTGAAAGGACGTTTCATGGCTGTGTGTGTTGATCATAGTAGATGACTGATAACATAGGTGTGTGTGTGTGATCTGAATGACTGCACAACAAAGAGTCTGAATGGATTTAGTCAAAGCTCAGAAGCTGATGCAGCTGCATTCCAGGAGGTTTATGATGTGAAACACCAAAGGAAAAAGGAAACAATGATCACATTCAGAGGATGTCATTTTCTTGAACTTTTTGTCGGAGGAATTTGAGAGTTTTTCTGGAAAAAGAAACTTTCAAAATGTGTCTACCCAGGTTGATTCCCAATACAATTGGAAGGTTTGACCTTGTTCCCACGAGATATCTACTGGGGGAACAAGAGATGCACACCTGAGATAAAACCCTAGTCGGGGAACTGGTTATGGTTGATTGGGGCCATGTTTGGATGTGGTTCACGTGAGGCCTGGGACGAATGTTCCCTTGATACTTTTTTTCATACCAAATAATATTCTCTGTCAATAACAAAGAGGCCGTTTAACGGTTTAATGTCTTTCAATCTTTTGCAGGAGCCAAGGTCTCTAGCAGGTATATTCGTACATTACATTGTGTGATCTATTTGCTGCTTCTGAAGATTAGGTCTGTAAAGAAATCAAGAGGAAAAACTTATCAACCTAAAAAACCTAATCCACTCACCACAGCCGCTCCATCTGACCTGCTAACCAAAGAAGAGGCCAGTCAAAGAAGACATAGACATAGACATAGACATAGACATAGACATAGACATAGACATAGACATAGACATAGACATGGACATGGACATGGACATGGACATGGACATAGACATAGACATAGACATAGACATAGACATAGACATAGACATAGACATAGACATAGACATAGACATAGACATAGATGAATACAAAATTGACGACAAAGAAACAGGCATAGATAAGGACAAAGACATAGACATAAATGGCGACAAAGACATAGATAAAGAAGACATAGACATAGACATAAATGAATACAAAGACATTGACATAGGTGATGACAAAGACATAGACATAGATGAAGATAAAGACACAGGCATAGATAAGGACAAAGATATAGATGAATAAAAAGACCTATATATAAATGAATACAAAGACATAGACATAAATGAACACAAATGCATAGACATAGATGAAGATATTGACACAGGCATAGATAAAGACAAAGACATAGAAATAGATGAGGACAAATACATAGAAATAGATGAGGACATAGACATAGATGACGACAAATAAACAGGCATAGATAAGGACAAAGACATTGAAATAGATGAGGACATAGACATGGATGACGACAAAGAAACAGGCATAGATAAGGACAAAGACATAGAAATAGATGAGGACATAGACATAGATGATGACAAATAAACAGGCATAGATAAGGACAAAGACATAGAAATAGACGAGGACATAGACATAGATGACGACAAAGACTTAGACAAAAATGAATACAAAGACATAGACATAAATGAACACAAAGACATATATATAGATGAAGATAAAGACACAGGCATAGATAAGGACAAACACATAGAAATAGATGACGACATAGACATAGACATAGATGACGACAAAGAAACAGGCATAGATAAGAACCAAGACATATAAATAGATGAGGACATAGATGGATACATGGATAGACAAACATTTAAAAAAAAAGGGGACAAACGAAAAGACATCATTGCAAGAGAATGTAAACCATGACTACAGAGTTCATCCATGTTGGTGTTCTAGAGTTACTGCACACCTCTTCTGCTTTGATGGGAAAAGAATGACCTATTTATCAACACAGTAGATCTTCTGATTCTCTCTTATTGTCCTCAGGACTCTGAGATCACTGTCTGAGAGACGTTCACCGTGACAGTGTTTCAACTTGAAGAGACTTTCCACTGACGTTTTTCTTCTTTTTTTTTTCTGTATCAGAGAAAAACAGTCTCTTGTCAGGTGAAGCTGGTGGAGGTTGAGAGTGCAGACAACTTCTACACTTCCCAAGGCTACTCGCGAGTTGTTGTGAAGCGTCGGGGAAATTTTCCTGGAGATGATTATCTGGGCGTGTTGATTGTGAGTCATAAGTGTTTGAATCGGTGACAAGTTCGACAATCAAAACGAAATAACAACAAATCAAACTGTCGTTAAAAAAAAAGAAAAAAGAGTCTCTTAAAGCGTGTAAAGTGCTGCGATTGATTTATGTGGATTGCTGCTTGTGTTTATGGAGAAGAGCCGCTGTCACTCACAGCGAAACACGTCAGTTTCATCAACACACTTTTGGTCGTCACAACAGAGTCGCGCATCTCAGAAAGCGGCAAAGCTTCATACATGATATTAGGACCAGGTTCAATCCAACGGTATCGAAAACAAAAGTGGTCCTAAAGTCTCATTTGGAGCGAGAACACAGGGTTTTTGAACCTGCAGCCGGAGGGGCTCCAGATAAGAGGTAATAGTTAGGCTGTGGTCACATTGGTATGCAGACAGTCTTGAAAGCTCTACCTGTAGCATCTTGCACATTTATTTGCCGAATTATTGTGAAATTTTACTGCTTAAATTGAGGAGGACATCACGAGCAATGAGGGTTTGATGGGGGTTTTAAGTAAACATGTAACGCCAAAGTCACTGCTTTGGATCTTCAAAGAGACCCGATCGATTCTGATGATGTTTAATAAGAGCGTAAATCATTCCCTCTGTCATATCTGGCTAAACAGAAATGCTGAATCAGCAACATAAAAGGTTACTCGAATAAAATATGTTTATTTATCAGCTTTCTCCTTCTGGGTTTAAATGTCATTGTGTTTTCTCAACTGAAATGATTGTGGCAGATGGTACTGTTGTCTACTCTGTGTCTCTGTGTCTTATGTTGGACAGATGTCCTTTCAGAGGGTCCACTAGCTCTCGCCCTTTCTGGTTTGTTAATTTTGTTGGGGAGTTTGAAAATGTATTTGTGAGTTTGTGAATTTGTTTTTTGGTTTGTAAAAAAAAAAATCAGAATTTGTACATTTGTTTCTGAGTTACTAAATTAGTTTGTTGGTCTGAAAATATATTTGTAAGTTGGTAAATGTGTTTGTGAGGTTGAAAATTAAGGTTTGAGTTTGTAAATTTGTTTGTGAGTTTGTAAATGTGTTTGTAAGTTTTTACATTTCTTTGTTGGTTTGTTATTTTTGTTGTGGAGTTTGTATATGTATTTTTGACTTTGTGACTTTGTTTGTTGGCTTGTAAATTTGTTTCAGAGTTTGTACATTAGTTTGTTGGTCTGAAAACTTATTTGTGAGTTGGTAAATGTGTTTGTGAGGTTGAAAATGAAGTAGTGAGTTTGTTCATTTGTTTGTGAGTTTATAAATTTGTTTGTAAATTAGATTTAGATTTGATTAAAAGTTTAAGATGCGTTTTTAATTAGTCACTTATGTTCACAAGTTTTCGTGGTGTTGTTCACTTGTTTCAAGATTTTGTAAACTGTTTAAAAGGTTTGTACATTTGTTTAAACTTCCCAGCCACCGAGAGAAATTCCCTAACAACTACCACTGTGGTTAATATATAGGAGGCTGCTGAGCTTGACGTTTGTCTTATAAACTTATTAAATTTCCTTCCTAAGATGCCACTTAAACAGAGGATAAGTGGAATTGACTTTGACTTGATCTTTACTTACTGTGTAATCAAAATTGTAGATGGTTCCTTCCATAAATCTGTTTCTCTTATGTTTATTTAAGGCTGCGGGATCATAGAGTCACAAGTGATGTTTTCCCAGAATTTAAGCAAGTTTGTACTGTACGTCTCAAGTGTTTGTGGAGGCAAAAGTCAGAGATGCCACAGATTTCTGGCATTTCATTCTGTCAAAACGGCAGTTAACAAGGCAACGCATCACTCGCGCCTCCTCTGCTATTGGTCAGTGGACCTGTTGCCACGGTGTCTAGCTGTGATTAGGACTTCAGTAAATCTTCCCACCCACGGAGGCTCGGGGAGCAGTTTCCCCCCTGAGGTCAAACCTCTCCTGGAGGGACGAGCCTCACTTTTCCTCTCTTGTTAACCCCGAGGATAAATCTCTAACCCGGATCTCTTTTTAACGGCTTTAGCAAAGGTCACTCGGGAGTTTTCTCGGGTCGAATGTCAATATGATATCGTTGTTTTTATTCCTTACATGGGATATTGGAAGAGGTGGTGCAATATCTGCAGGATGTGATAAGATGACACCTCAACTAAGAAATAAGGCGCCTGAGAGTGACAGGCAACCTTACATACCTCGGAGTTATTCTCCTCTCAGGCAAATTCCTCTCTCACTGTCTCACTTTTGCACTTTTCCCTCTATCGTACCTGAGAACAAGAAACAATATAATTGCTTAATTTAATCAAAACAAATCCTCTGGGTATAATAAAGGGTTTTTTTTAAACACAGGTGAGCGATGTTACTCCTCCCTCCGTTAGAGGGCGCGCTTCGAAGACGAAGCTGTTCTTCTTCACCTGGCATATGAAGGTATATCTATTTAAAGCTACCATCATGCTAACATACTTAAAATATCAAATTACAATGATTTAAAAAGTTTTAGTGGAATATATTTTAGCTTCTGCTTTAATTTTCTACCACATTTTACTTTATTTATTCCATAAAACATGTTTTAGGGTTTAGAAAATACACATTTAAGTGATAAAGTCTTAGTATATCGCTCGTTTTTCGTTATTGAAGCTTTGCGTGCATTAAATAGCGTTAATATACTGTCAATCTTTTCTAAAATTATCGTTTTAATGATGTTTAAACTAACAATTAAACTCGTTTTGTGACCGTTGTTACGCTTATATCCACCAGATGGCGCAGTCTCGTTCGCTCCTCCATTGACTTTGCACAGATTGATGAGGTAAAACAAAACAATAGATTATTATCTCCACAGTGAAACGTTGTAGAGGATTTTGATATTTTTCCATTAAATAAACACATTACTATGTTTAACATTTACTTCATCTTTAGCTGCCAGGTAAGCTTGTGCTGTGCAAATTAAAATGAAGTCGTACTGTCGTAAACAAACGATAAATCTCTGAGGTTAATATACGTTTTGCATTTGGTAAACTAAACCAGCTAGTCTTGAGCCTGGTCTTATATAACACAGTACTCTTTTTTTTAGAGACACCAATATCGACAGTTTGATAATACAATTCTGAAATATGTAATGTTAACACTATACTAGAATTGTAATTCTTGGGCCAAAATATTTTCCTCGTCATAGTAAGTTTCAAAACTTTTATTTGTCTTACAATCGGTTTTCTCATTTGTTCAGGTGCTGTGCTGTGCTTTAAGAGGAACTTCCTGTTTGATTTTTACGGTAGGAATCTTCAATGATTGCAATCTCTATCTTAAAGTGATAGTTCACCTTTAATTCTAATGTCACTCATTTTCTACTCACCCTCATGTCGACTAATGGTTGGGATTATTTTCAGAGTAATCTGTTCCTTTTTTTGTAGACAAAAATGTAAGTTTTAAAGTAGAAACTGAAGCTCAAGTTTGTCGATAAAGACGAAGAAAACTGAGCCTCAGTCGCTATATTAAATGTAGATTTCTCACTTTAAAAAAGAACGTGTTACTCTGAAAATAATCCCAACCTTTAGTCGATATGAGCGCGAGTAGAAAAGGGTTCTGTCCAAAGGGGCCATGATGGTAAAGGGGTTACGAAGATTGACTTACAGCTGGCTACTGTACAGGTCTAGTTGCCAGAGCCTGATCTAATCCCACATACTTCCCACACTAAAGAAGGGAGAACGCTAGCCTGTGCTTGTCTGCCGCTCAGAATGCCCATTAACGCTCGTTTCCCCCTCGGGTGATGACCACCTGAGCTATCAAAGACAAGTGTGTCTGTTACACCCCCTTTTTTACCTCCCCTTCTGCTCACCGCTCTGCATCCATCTCGCTCGGAACGCACTCGTTTCCCAACGGCCTTATGGGCTCTCAAGCCCACCCTTGAGGATGGCGGAAGAAACTCTGGTTAAAGCAACGTTTCGTTAAATCTTTACGACTTCTATCCAACAACTTCTCCGCCCTCCGGGAGTTTTGAGGACTTCCTATCCTTGTCCGTAATGCCTTGATAGATGTCTGCGTCTTCCCACGTGTGATTGGCCGTCCCTGAAACACAGCACCTCCTAATCTCGAGGCGAAGATAAAGCTAATTAGGGGAAAGAGACATCAATCACGCAAACGTGATAGAGACGTTTGTGGTCGTCGGGTGTGTTTTTTGAAAGTTGGTTATCCTGCAGCTCACCGGAGGAAGCTGTCAAAGTCAGGAGCTGGCGTTTCCTCGACCCAGTCCAGAATTGACACCAAGTATCTCCCATCGAGACAAACGGTCGGTCCTCGTGGTGACATCCATAAATACTGCTGTCACGCAGACACGCACACCCTTTCCCATGATTAGAGAAGGTCCAGCAGGGTCAGGGAAGGAGGATTCTAGTGTACAATGAAACCTGTTTTCAACCTGTTGAACTGTGCAGCACGAGGAGGCCAGTACCTCAACAAGCCAGTAGGTGGAAGTGTAACTCCTTGGATTTATGATGTGTACAGTGGGAAAATGTAAATCTTTCCTCGTATAATAATGTGAATCTGTTCGTGTATTTTATGGTTTTATGGTAATCATTTAAAAGTAAATCAGAAAAATGAAGGAAACAATAATAGTAAAAAAAACAACGTTTTTTTACCATTATATTTTATTTATAAATGATAACAAATATGTATAAAAACCGGAATATTCTAAGAAAATGAGTCTGATTGTCATTTAATGAATCAAAAATATCCCTTGTGTTTTCTCTTGGTCAAGGTAAGTAAGTAAGTAAGTAATTGTTATTTGTATAGCGCAAAAGGTGAAAGACTTTCCTTCGGGTCACCTTGACCCAAAGAATACACAAGGGTAAAAAAAAAAAATGGTTATACTCTCACAAATATGAGAAGCTAGAAATCATACATTAAGTAACTTTAAATATGAGAGGAAATAACAAAACGATCATAAACACACGAGAAATAATAACATTGAGTGACAACTGAATACTATACAATACACTGAGATCCACACTGACCTTATGTGGGCTTTATCAATACTTTTGGCGGGCCACGTTAGGCCCCCGGACCACTGTGTCCAGCTCTGCTCTGATGAAATCAGTGTCAATTATCTGATTAAAATTTTATAATAATTATAAAAAAAGACACAAAGAGTTAATAAATATATTTATTCAATACTTGCACAACTACAAGGTCATCTAATACTTTACTAAAAAATACATGTTTGTTCGCAACCGAGTTTAAAATATACATCCAACATTAATGAAATAACACAGGTGTACAAAAATGCATGATGACATTAAATAAGGAACAATACTTCAAAGGTAAATCAGCAGCTTGTACTTAGATGGTGAAATGTGTCCAGTTGTTCAGATACAGCAACAGATAGTATTTGGGTATTAATGATGGATAAAATTAAAATCATCCTTTTGGTTGGCGGAAAATGCAGCTACTTAATTGAAAAAGCCTTGAAAATATATAAATATCCAAAAAGAAATCTTCTTTTTTTTGTGATATACTTAAAATTTAGTGTTTTCATGCCATTTTAGACATCACAATTAGGGGTGAAAATATCAATATGGAGCTATATCACAATATCCTTTATGTCACTGTGTTTTGTTTTGTTTTTCATTTTTTGCAAATATTCTAGGTGATACCATAGTTATTTTATGGTTGGTAGTTTAATAAATTTTGAGTGAAAGGAAATAATTAGATTTTTATTTTATTTACAATTTACATGAAAATATTCACCCTCGTTTATCTTTTTGTTGCAATTAAACTTCCTACCGCTAGATGGCAGCAGTTATCATTTCCTCACCAGTTAAAGGAACATTGAGATCCCGCATTGACTGAGGATGAGAGGATACAGTGGACTCCAGCAGCTTTTAAAGCTGATGTTTGGACATATTTTGGTTTCAAAACAAATGAAAGAACTACAAATATATTCTTCCAATATTGCAATTTATCGTATCGTTGCCCCTGTATTGTGATACGTATCGTATGGCCAGATTCTTATCAATACACACCTCTAATGAAAATGTAAAAAGTGCCTTAATTAGGATGAAAATAACAAATGCTTGTAGTAAACTGCAGTTCACGACCACTCTTGTGATCGACAGAGGGAGACAGGATGAAAGCCAGTTTAGACTAGAAGACAGTAGCAAAGTGGTGATAACTTAAAGGGTTAAATTGATCAGAGTCTGTAGCCGTTAGAGAGAGTTGGCCGTGATGAAGACGTAGATCTTGGCCTGGAAGGTGGTGAAGCTCCCTTGTCTCCACAGCTTCATCTCCACGTGGATGAGGAAATCTCGGGGGCTCTCCACCTGCCGGTGCAGGTACACGGCCCCGGTGTAGGCGTTCAGCTTCCTGGTGCTGAAGTAGTTCTCCTCGTTCCCCTCGGTGACGGTGACGATGACATTGTCCCCGGAGTAGGCCGGCGAGGGCCCGATGCGGAAGATCTGGGCTGGGATGACGATGTTGGACTGGAAGCTGAGATAATAGTGGGTGATCCTCAGAGGGGAGGTCTGACACTCGAGGTAGTTCGGACAGCTGATCCTCTCGCAACGTCTAGAACAAACACAAAATCAGTAAAACAGCTTCAGGTCCATCACTTTAACAAGAGTGTTGGAGATGATTTATGACTGATGTCCGTCCAGATTACGAAGCAATATCACACGATTTGAATCACAGTTTCAAACCTACGTGTCGGACACTTTGCGGTAGTTCGGGGGGCAAGTGAAGGTCAGGCAGCGGTAGCCCCCCTGGATGTTGTAGCAGGTCTCGGCCAGAGAGCAGTTGTGGGCGCCAGTGGAGCACTCGTCGACATCTGAAGCATGAGTCACAGGTTTAATGAAGTTTAGTTGAAGACGTGACACCATTTTAGATATTTTTGTGATCATCGAGTTGGCTGACAAAAACTACAAAACTAATCATGTAAAAAAAGAATACTTTAGTTATTACTTATTAATTATTACTATTTATTTGAAACAAAAGTTGTTAAAGTTTCTTATTTTACGTAATACTTTTACTGTATCTTTTCATTCATCAATTTTCCTTCAAAATATCTTGAAGAAAAGTGAGAAATATAATTTAAAATTGATTTATATCATATCATATATTATTCATGTTTTATCCATTGTTTTATTCTCTCTATATATTGAGCATCTATCTAATAATCAATTAATATTCAATCATATAACTTAAAAAAAACAACATTATGGCACAATTATACTTTTTTGAAATGTTATTTTGTCTTTTCTTTCCTGTAAATAGTTTAATTACATTTAGGCTACTTTATTTCTCTTTGCCTCAGAACAGTCAAAAATACATAACTCGGATAATTACATTACATTACATACAACCCTGCACTAAATCCTTCTGTTTAGCGACTATACTGCCCCCTAGTGTCGCGAAGACGTCTATGAAACAATCACTTAAAATCGTATTTCATTTAAAATACTTATCTATAAATAGTTTTACTTTTTCCATCCATAATATACTAAAATATATAATAAATAATTACCGTGTTTGTAGCTCTTATGGATATAAAATAGCATTTATTCTCTTGGAACACATTTCTCCTCTTAAACTATATTATTGTTATTATATGAGTGACTATTTATTATTGAATTTAGTACTTCTACTACTGCATATTTTTGAGATTATTTTAGCATTTATTTAAGAATAAATATACTGTATATATGCAGTTCATACTTTTGATCAAATCTTATGTTGTCAGTCTGTGGTGAATTGTTGTGTATTCATAGGATTGTGTCTTCTGTTTTCTAATGAGTAAGAAGATTTATATTCGAGACAGTTTTGTGTCTTTACCTCGGCAGGATCGCCCGCTCGCTGACATGGTGTATCCATACTCTGGACATGCACACCGGTAGCTGCCAGGAACATTCACACACTTGTAGGTGCAGAGGTGGCCGACGTTCTGGGAGCACTCGTCAATATCTGGCAATTATCAAAAAGAAATTTATTTGAAGAAAGGAAATGGTGGAGGCTCCTGTTTGTGTCAACCGTCGGGCCCCTCACCTTCACACGTGTGTCCGTCCTCCCTCAGGTAGTAGCCCTGCCTGCAGTAGCACTGGTAGGAGCCGTAGATGTTGCCGCACTCTTGGCTGCAAGGGCTGCTCAGACACTCGTTCACATCTGGAGGTGAATAGTTGAAGCTCGTGACTTTGATTCACGTATCAGAGCAGATTAATTTATATTTCTGTCTTCTTTCAAATGCTCTTATACAACATGTCTTTCGTCGTGTCAACCGTTAATATCAGACCATCATAAGCGAACACGCTCAAGTTTGGGCACAAATCACAGGCATATTTTTCGCCGTCAAATTCGCAAAAAAACCTGCAACGACGTGCACCGACTTGCACACGTAGATGCACGGCACACACACCTTCGCAGTTGTTTCCGTCGTCGGATAAACGGAAACCAGAGGTGCAGGAGCACTGGTAGGACCCCGGGGTGTTCTCGCAGGTCTGGGCACACAGTCGTCCGGGGTAACGCCAGCATTCGTTTACGTCTGAGGGAGAGAGCCGGAACTTGACATGTGTGCATGACAACAGGTATATAGTTAATCAAAACGTTGTATAGCTGTGGTGTCAATCAACTGGGGGCTAATAGTGGTTAGTATTTCTCAAGAAAGGCTTGTTTTTCTCCTGGACGCCCTTGATACAAATTAAATTTATATTTTTGTTGAATGTTTCATGGATTTTTGTGTGTGGATTTGATAGTTTTTGTACAAAAAATAGTCCCAAAGCTATATAAATGGTAATATTTGATGATATTTTTTTTACAGATCTCTTTGGGTTTCAGATTAAAAAGTGAACGAACCCTCTCTTATGTGAGTAGTTACAGTATCTTTTAATGTCCAATACTTTATAAAGTTGAATTATTGTGCTACAGGCACTACCTCAAGCCTTTTCCAAAACATACATTGCATATTAAACCAAGCCCTCCACAAGACTCCTTTTAAAATGGGGGTCAATGAATCAGAAAACGGGAGGCGAGGTAGTCGTGGGAGTTGAGTCCTCTGCAGCGAGGACGTGAGCTGGAGAATCCAGCAGCAGATTCTGGGAAACAGCAGCAGCCCGAGTGCTGCGGAATATTAAACACAAGCTGCAGAGCAGGAGGACGGGAAAGTTGATGTTGGGTCGTAAAGCAGAGAAGCTTTGATGTTTGGTTGGAACTGCTTTATGGTGGATTTGAGACAAGGAAGAAAATGAATGCATGAAAAATGAGACTTGTCTTCTATAAAATAAAGTGCAGTTTTTTTTATGTTATTAACATTATATTTAATATATTATATCTTAAATGACATGATTTATAATTAATTTTAAAATCTCTTTCATTTACAAGTTTTCTGACTTAAAGTCTTGGTAAGTCTCTCATCATGACCATGTTTTGAAGTTATTTATTTTATAAAGGTCTCGCCCCCGTCTGAAATCTCAACAAACGAGAGGTTACGAGAGCAGAGTCCATTATGATGTTATAATGGCTTCACTTCTCCTCCAGTCAGTTTTAATGACTCTATGCTTTGTTTATACAAAGAGTCCCTTGGAGGTGGGGACTTCCGAGTTTGATGACACTGGGTGACAAACATAGATGTTTGTCACCCAGTGACCAATCACAGCAGAGTGGGTGTGGCTATGGTAAACAAAAATCAAACCCCAGAAAAACTTTGTTTTCTGTTGGCGGGGCTTAAGCACATTTTCTAATATAAATACTTAAATGAAAAGATAGTTTTGTGCAAACAGACACCTACTGATGATACAATAGAGGTCCGAGATCAATTCAAGACACACCTAAATCAACACATTATTTGCCTTTTAAATTGTAAACCCTCGTTTTAAACTAGTCGGTCGTACCCATGCACATCCTCCTGAACGAGTCGTACTGGTATCCAGCCTGGCATTCACATCTGTAGGATCCAGCCATGTTGTGACACAGTTGTCCGTCTCCACACTGAGCAAGGCCACTCTGACACTCGTCCACATCTTGAAAGCAGAACAAAAAAAAAAGTTAATTTCCATTCCACTTTAACAACACATACATCTAAACATGTTTTGTTTCAAACTCTGCACCTGTGCATCTGGAGCCATCCGGGCTGGCGTGGTACCCGCGGCTGCATATCATCTTCCTCTGGCAAACGTGAGATCCCACTGTGTTGATGCAGTTGAAGCCAGAACCACATGGTGGTGTTGCAGCGTGACACTCGTCAATGTCTAGAGGGGAGAATAAAAGGCAGAGATAAAGGGTAGGGAGAGGCAGCAGAGGGGAGATACTTGAAGCCACAAAGAGACCAGGGGGGCAGCCACACCGTGATATCAAAGCAATCACACATCACACACACACACTCCGGTGTCGTGTGCTGTCTGACGTTTCTTTTACATGTCTTCATACAGTCGTGCCGCTGCTTCGACTTGCCCCAGTTCCTGCCCCTAGAGGCTAATTCCACAGCGTGACTCTGTACTAGAGAGGACTTTTATCCCCTCACAAGTACATCTCTGATCTCCCGCCTGTGTGGCATTTAACCCTTCTGGCCCTGGAGCTCCGTCACCTGCACAATCAAACCCCTAATCCGGTGTGAATCATAACGACACACTTCCTTCATCAGCCTTAACCCTAATACTTCTTTCAAAGATAGATGATTTTTTGGGATAAAATTTAAAACGTATCTTTAAAATAAAACCAAGTGTTATATGTGTAAAGATAGATATAGGAAATAAAAGCTATAAAACATTTATACGTAAATATAAATTGATTTTAATTTGTCTTTTTGTCTGAGAAACTTAGTGTTAATCATTCAAAAGATGACATTAGTTCATAAACAACTATTACAGTTATATCTTTGGCTACTACTGTTTTTTAAGCTTAAGAAAGTCACCCACTAACTTTAAAACATTTGTCGAATAAAGAATAACTGCACCTTCTGTCACCACTTTGATCTTGAAGTCTATTTATTTAAATGTTTAAATTGTATTCTGTGTTTTTATAAATAAGCATTTTTGATCTATTTTAATTTTTGACATCTATATATGTATTTTCTGGAATGATTGGTTTGATTTTGAACAGTATAGATCAATTTATTAGAATCATTAAACAAAGTTTCCTGGATTGACCCCCTGCTGAACCTAACAGAGACTTATTTTTTTTAATATAAAGTACTGAGAGTCTTTTTGAAGTTAACAGGAAGATAAAACCAAAAACTAACGCAACAAGAGCCTTTATCTTGTTTTGTAAACAAGTCCTGGCCCTGGCGAGGGTAAAACTGTTGAATTGCTGGGATCTATTTTTCCTTAATCAACTATAGCTTTACTTCAACTGTATAGTGTCTTGAGATAACTTTGTTATGATAAGACACTTTAAATAAAATTGAATTGAATAAAATTGAATTGAATTGAATTGAAAACATAGATTAGACTGTATTGTAGTTAAACTTTACGGCCACCAGGGGAGCTAGAAACAATATTTTAAAACCTACGTTTTGTAATGTTTTAAGTGAGCCGGGCGTTTGACTAACAGCGGTTACAAACAAATACGACAAAATCTTTTCATCATAAATCTTTTTAAAGATTTTGTGTTTCAGTTTTTTAAGGAAGAGGATAATCTCATTGTCAGAGGTAATCATGTCTTTCAATATTAGCAATTCATTCACAATCTTTTGTTTGGGATCTTCTGTAGGTTAAAGAATAGTATTTACTCATGTGATGAAGACAAAATGGCAACATCGACCTGGTAATTTAATGATAAAAATTCTTTTTGAGGTATTTTTAAAACTGTACAAATTAAATGTGATTCTGCTTTTAACTTTATCTAAGGTATTTATGTCACAAAAAGTAAACAAAATGAGTCGTAATCTGCACAAAACTTTTTGGTTGAAATCCACTTCACTAACCTACACAGTTGCCATGTACGTCGAACGTGAAGCCCGCCGAGCAGCTAGGTTTGGGGTCGCACCTGAACGACCCCTCCGTGTTCACGCAGTCGAAGGCGACGCCGCAGTTATGGCTCGCCTGCACGCATTCGTCCACGTCTGTGAAAGAGGGCGCATAAATGAACTAATGAGCAGTGAGAGTGTGATTAATTGCAAAAGGAAGACAAGTCAAACACCATTAGTTTCAGTCTGATAATCTGGTGGACGTGTGAAATGCAGCGAGAGACGCAGTACCCACTGATCCCCACTGGAGGTCACTGTGGCTCCCGCTATCCGCTCCAAGTCATTACTTAAGAGTCAGGGGATTGAAACTAATCACCGCTGTGCTTGAGGTAAACGACAGTTTATTATTACAGCCAGATGAATGAACCATCAAGTGTCAAAGCAGTCCCCCTCTCAGTGCACATCGCAGTGGTTTGATCCCACAACACCTGCCTACCCAGGGATTTACCTGCTGTCAATCATCTTCCCACATCTGCCACTGTGGTTTGAACTCATGCTGGAGGGAAGTAACGCTCTCCGAAGAGCACAAATTGCGGTGCATATGTGTTCCGAGTGCATAATGCATGGGTGTTTTACCTTTTTTTTCTTAAAAGAGCCTGCAGGGTTTCGCCACTGTAATTGCAGGATAGCAGCCTAAACCTGATCTGGCAGACAGCCCCGCAGATACAGAGCAGATCTCTTAACAGCGGCAGAAAGTGATTGAGCATCTTGCTCCTGACACAAGCCTGGCAGAGCTGGCGAGAGCTGAGTGAACCTGACACACACTCAGAGACAGCGAGAGAGAGAGAGAGCAGGAAACAAGAGGCAGGATAAATGGCAGAGACCTCCCACTGATAGTGGAGGGGCATCAGGAGTGTCGAGCGTTGTCTGAGGCCGTTCAAACATTGTTGCTCCAACTGGAATACTTTGTCTTCCGTAGCGGATTTACTCAATAATGTGACCATGTTCTGTTGCCGTGATGAACGAGTCCCACTTTTCTGATGACAAATGAACTAATAACTTGAGGAAGCTTGACAGTACGCAACCGTACCCTGCACTATATTATATATACATCTAGAAAGAAATTTGTCAGACATTTTTACGTTTATTTAATATTTTGATTCAGTAAAAGCTTTTAGATTATCTTGAAAATGTGCGCTTCTTTGAGGACATACTTTGCTACTTCTGTAGTTATAGTGGTCCTATTTCAACATAATAAATATAAAATTAATAATAAATATACAAATAATTATGCAAATAACAGATGATCATTATAACATGTATTTTAAATGGATGGATATGCTTGTGTCATAAAAAACTGCGATGTAATACAATAAATCACAAGTTTAATACAACAATATAAGGAGATATGTTATATCTAATCTGAGAATGACTACAAACTTACTTGATTTAATTTTACAGTTGGAAAAAAAAAGGATTTTCAATAAATAACTAAGCTATAAAGTGTTGGGAGGTGGAAAGGAAGATTTTTATCTATGTAGTATAGTAGGAACGACTTGTTTACACCAAATTCTTTATAAATAAAATAAAGAATTAGGTTAAAAGAGTGAATTTCGATGAATAAAAAATGAGCTATTTGTATGTTTGACACTGGGAAATGATCCATGTTATTTAACTAATGACTAAAAAGATTTATATTTACATTCATATAAAAACATTGAGACCATGTTTTTTAACAAGGTCTTGTTGATGTATTGAACCGTAAAGGGACATTTATATATTAAAATATTCCATGGTTTACTTGATAATAACCAAAATCACTAAACATCAATAGATATGACATTGTACTGACAATGACCTTGCTTTTAAGCACTCCATGTTTTAGTTTCTGTTATACACAGAATAAACACGGGAGTAACTACTTTTATTACATAACCATTTTTTGCAGATAACAAGCGGTATTTTAATTTACATTTTAATAGTTAAATTATTTTAATTTTGACCCAGATCAACAGTAATATCTCTTTACTCAACAGATCGAATTTATCTTGTTGATAAAATGCATTCATCCAGTTAAAATCAAAAGTTTTATGATAGTGCTGATGGTACGATTCGTAAACAAACACATGGTTGTTGACGTGAACTGATGAGGGGCTGATAAGTGGTATCGTACCTT
The DNA here is from genome assembly GCF_982586985.1 of Callionymus lyra. NCBI lineage: Eukaryota > Metazoa > Chordata > Actinopteri > Syngnathiformes > Callionymidae > Callionymus > Callionymus lyra. The sequence continues at coordinate 14,490,158 of NC_141836.1, read as the reverse complement.
CACAAATGCCCCCGCTGCTCTGGTATCCCGGGGGACATGTGATCATTCTCTGGCAGATAAAACTCCCCGCAGTATTCACACAGCGTTCGTTGAACTGGCAGGCGTGCGGAGATAAACACTCGTCTAGATCTGCAGGAGGAGACAGGTGTTATTACGAGTGAACACGTTAAAAACACTGTCAGGCATACTGCTGAGGAGTGTTCGCCATGTAAAGCAAATTAAAGCAGACTTCCTCTGGGGATATGATTGGTGGCGAAGCCACTGGGGACGTCAGACGTGTGGCAGCAGCGTTTTCTTCTGCTATTTATTAGTTGTATAGTGTTTTCAAGTAGTCGCTTAGTATCTCACTTCATTAGGGCCAAGTCCAGACCTATAAGTGGCCCTTAAGACCTGGTTCAAAATGAAATCCATTATGAATCCAACGCCCCCTAAAGAATAGACAACTTACGGTCGATGAAAGATGGAAGGGAATATGAAGAAAGAAAAGAAAAAGACATAAAAAGTTATAAATGGGGATCCAATTATTTATTATCCGCTCTCAGGGGTAACGTTTACTCCAACAGAAAAGGCATTCTGTGTTCTCAGCTGCTGCCAAATAATGTGCAAGTGAATTTGTTAAAAAAAAAAAAACAGTTTTCATTAAAAATAAATTGTAAATTAAATAATTGTGTGTCTAAAATAAAGAATTTTAACCCTTGTGTTATCTATGGATCAAGGTGACCCGGAGGCCACAACACAAGGGATACCTCTCATCCATTTGTTTTCGGGCCTCAGGGTCTTGGTGACCCTGAGGCAACACAAGTCAATTTCTCCCACAAGCTGTACTATTTCATGATTCGCATGAAAAAAGACATTTAATATATTTAATTTTGACATCCTTGTCATTGACTTCCAATTAAAACCTTTTATTCTTTGTAAAATTCACCCATCACCAAAATATCTCTGATACTTCAATTTAAAAAAACAAACAACTCAATTTTTACGACATTAATTGTTGGGATTAACAACTGTTGCAGTGCGTTATGGGGCTCTGAGCAGCACTTGCCTTTGCAGGATTGTCCGTCAGCATTCAAAGAAAATCCTGGAAAACAGAAGCAATGTGGTCTTCCGGCCGCTGGGGTGCACTGTTGCTCACAGAGGTTGCCTGTTAAAAAACTTCATGTCACATCAAAGATGCAGTGTTGTATTTCAGTACAGTGTTGTGATTCCCTCATGCTGGTCTCTGATATAGCTTACATTAGTCAAAGGTGGTCCATGTTGCCATGGAAACCAAACAAGAGAAAACTTGCTCATCTCATGACAAGGGATGAAAATAATGTGTTTGTTGCTCCAACAATTGCAGCTTTGATGCCATCACTGGCAGCACAATTACACTAAGATGAAACCTGAGCGGATCTCATTCCACAAAGATGAATGTTCCTCTGTCAGATAATCATGTCGTGATGAATGAAAACGCTTGTTGTAATCTGCCACGTCCTTGTAAATGTCTGACCTTGGCAGGGGTCGAGCGGGGGAGCAGGTCGGGTGGGGAGAGGAAGGGGCGAGGTGGGCTCCACCGCCACTTTGTCATCATCCTCTTTCAGCGTGTTCTCCTCATCCAACATCTCTGCAACAACAGGAAGGCGAAGAGTCAGAGGCACGTGACGCTAATTCCATACGAAGACGAGGCAAAGTGGAGAGACAGGAAAAAGCCCGAAGACAAACATTGGGTTTTATTAGTGAGCGTCGTCGAGCCTGACTTTAATAACAGCTCTGACATCCTGTTGAGACAAGATCGTGTCGGTAGACCGTCGGAATGATTAAAGATCTCTGCCGGAAACTCACTCAGCTTCTCCTGGTATTGTCTGAACCTTTCTAGGTCATTCTACTAAAGAAGTGCCTTTTGTTTCTGGTCATTTCATCAGCTGAAACATTAATAAATTCAATTTAATATACCTTTTTATATTAATTTAAGAATATATATTTTGTGGAGCAATAAAAGCTCCTGAAGCAAATAACGTAAGCATTTTGTATTTAGAGTTGAATCTGTTTTTTGGTGTAAAAATGAATGGAAAACAACCCCTATAAGGGAAAAAGCGACAGATTAATGAATAAAGAAAACAACATTTTCAGTGATCTCTTAGCCATATTATCAGTGTGACTTAAAATGTGTATCGAACATTTGAGAATCAAATAATAGTTTCAATTAGGGGTCTGTTTTGGCAAGAATCTGGTGTTAGGATACTGGTACAACGATACCTATATGTATGGCGATATATTGCAATACTGTAGTAACAAGGATATTGTTACAGACCACATGACTCTTGACGATGTCGTAACTTCTTTCATTTGTTTTGAAACCAAAATATGACTAAACATCAGCTTTAAAAGCTGATGGAGTCGACTGTATCCTCTTGTGCTCAGTCATCGCCGTGATCTCGCAGAATTTTATTCTTCCTTTGGCTGCAGAGGAAGTAATAACCGCTGCCATCTAACGGCGGGAAATTTAATTTCAACACAAAAACGCAGTGAATATATTCATCTAAATTGTAATTAACATCAATGTTTATTTGTTTTTATACAAACGTTATTGATCTATAAACCATAAAGAAAATTGGCCATATCTCTCCGTATCAACATTTGCTAAAACCCCAGGTTTACATTTTACGTTGTTAAATCTTTTTACATTTTCTCCACGACCGAAAAAATCCATGTAGAATAAGCATTTCTCATTTTTTATCCAACTTTTAACTCACTTCATGATTTAGATCTTGCCTTATAAACCAATACGTTTTTCCCCCTCATTTTCTTGCAATTTTACATGCCTTGAAATCTTGTTCTGGCTATAACAAAGACACTGTAAAGACGCCTGCAGTTAACACAAAACTCTGCAGTGAGAATTATGACCCGATCTAGTAGAAGAACTCACATTTCTCCGATCCTTAAAACTCTTCACTGGCTGCCAGTTTCTTTCAGGATCAACTTTAAAATTCTGGTTCTTACTTACTTACTCAGAGCTATTCATGGTTAGACCTTACACCAGTGATCTGATCCGGCCTTACACCCCAGCTCGGGCTCTGAGGTCTGTGGATCAGAATCGACTGATGGTTCCTGAAGACACTTACGGACCAGAGGAGAGAAATCCTTCCAGACTGTTGCTCCTAAGCTTTGGAATGATCTTAAGGCAGGAATGCCTTGATGGTCAGAAAGTGCCTCACATTCTCGCTCATTATATAATCCTGAGTTTCCCTGTCACCGTCGTTGCAGATAAAAGGCCCTACATGGTTATTTTGAGAACTGAAAGTGTAAATATATTTGTTTTCTGGGAGTCGCGATGACAGCAGAGAAGTGATTAGTGGAACAAAGCTGTCACTGCAGGAAAAAGATGTTGGTGTGTGATTAGAATAACCATTATTACGCAGTATCAGCGCTCGCAGACAGGAAGGAAGTCGGAACGAGCAGGAAAATAATACGACGTATGGACAAATTAGGACGAATGGTCTCCTCCTGACGGACTTCAAAGAGCGGAGTACATTTCCCAGACGAGGATTACTACCTGGTGCACAAGTGAGCGTGTCGTCCTGCAGCACGTATCCAGGGAAGCACTCGCAGCGGTACGAGCCGGGCGTGTTGATACACCGGTGGTGGCAGATGTTGCCCTCATATATCAAGCACTCGTCCATGTCCTCCACCTCCACACCGTTCTCTCCATCCACCTCCCCGCCGATGGAAAAAGCCTCTTTCGGGTAGAGGTCATCAGAGACTGCAGAGAGGATAAACCAGTTCAGCCGAGACAAAGTAATGTTTGTCATTTGAGTGGTCAAAAAAAACAACCTCTTAAACACATTCATAGCTATTTCCTGCCGGATTGAGCCACATGTTGGTAGTTGTTTTTCTACTGTATTGAATCAACTTTAGTCTAGTATCTGTCTTGCATCATGCATGCATCGAGTAAATTATACCAAAAGTTAATCTAAATTTGTATTTTTTATAATACCATAGTAACCAAAACAATTGGGAATTAAAAATAATAAGTTTCTCACATGGGAGTTGTTTAAAAAGCCACTAATGTGTTGATTTAAGTGTCTTTTAAATAGATGTTGGACTCTATTGTATCATCAGTATATCTCTTCTCTTTTCATTTAAATAGTTTAATTAGAAAATGTACTTAAGCCCCGCCCTGAAAACACTTTCTGTACATTCAATCCTGTTTACCATAACCACCTCCACTATGCTATGATTGGTCAAACATCGAGGTTTGTCATTGAGTCTCGTTGTATAAACAAAGCTAGGCGTGATTACAGCTAGGTGGAGGATGGGTGAGGCCATCATATGATGATTCTCGTAGCCTCTTGTTCGCCGAGATTTTAGACGGGGGAGAACTTTATAAAGTGATTTGCAAACAAACAGATAAATAATATCACAGACCTGACCTCCTTGGCAGAGGTAATAAATGTAGACCATGTCTTTATTTTGGATCACCTTTCCTTGGAGGCGGCATGGAATCCAGGGCTGGTCTCTCGCGCTCTCTCCTCGGCCAGTGGTCAGTGTCCTGTCCCTCGCAGCAGCTGACGAAAACCCGCTGGCACTGGACGCCCAGGTGGTGATGGGCGTTACATCGCAGACCCTCGTCTCGAAACCTCAGTCCCAGAGAGCAGCAGGAGCAGCAGTCCTGCAGGCGACATCGTGCAACAAACATTTAACGGAAGCGAAAACCGATCTTTTGCAGGATTTAACCTTTTGCACCTGAAACCATGTGGCGAATGTCAATCACGTACCGAGGTAATTCACCCTATTTCTAATTCAGATGACCTATTCCTCAGAGCTACTCGGCCCAGTCTCCCCCCCACCTTATAGGAATCGATTCCACATCTGTCGCCGACGTCCTCCTCGCACGTCTTCCCTGCTCGGGCGGCGGCAATTCCAGCCAGACACCGACTCTCTCTCTGGGAGCCGAGACAACATTGTTGCTGAGCCGTCCTGGCAGGGGGAAAAAAAAGCACACAGTGTGATGGACGAGACAACACGAGCAGGAACAAAGAGTCCGTCAGGTCTCTCCTGTACAGAGAGTCCACCGGTCAAGTTAGAAAACAAGCTCGACGAACGTGAACTCTCGATCAACTTTTATCTTAATTAGATTTCTCTTGGGAGGATGAATCCTCATCCTCACCAGCAGATGGAGTTTCTGTCGTGAGTGGGCGGCGCCATGTTGTCACAGTGACCGTTTGCCGAAGCCCAGTTCTGGCCCGTCTCGCAGCAGGTCTCCACCAGCTCCTTGGCAGACACTGGAATGAAACACAAACAGCTCCAGATTCAAAACAGCCGATGGATTCCGATGAATTAAGAGTGTCGAAGTGAAATCTAAAAGTTTGCTGCAGGTCTCATCTTAAATGCACCTATTATCCCGTTATTGATAATAAACAAGTAAACCGAGCTCTTCCATGACGTCACTCGGCAACATTCGTTCAAAGAATTTCAATGATCATGCCATCAATCGCCAGCTGCTAAATGATGACAAATATCCCATACTTATGGATAATTAGTGGAAGGAAAAGTTCAGATTTAGGATACGGAATGCAGTTTACCATGTCAATTTAGTCAATAAATAAACAAAAACAAAAGGAGTTAGACAGATTTAACTTTTAACTTAATCCCCAACCACCTGGTCCTGGCCCATGAGGCATTTGTAAAATTGTTAACTAGAAAGAAATAAGTAAAACAAACTCTGTATGGTGCCAGAGTCCAGATCTCCTGCTGATTTAAGGCTTTGCTGAGATGTTTTTTCAATCACTTAATGCCGACCTTGCTATTTTATTTTTGCAATTTTTACAGTCTAACATTAAACTGGTAATTAAAACAGAAAGGTTTGAAAAATTGGCCTCACCATAAGCAAATACAAGTCAGTAAATTGATTGATTATCTAAGTCGTGTTAAATGAGCCTCTTGGGGGAGGACTGAGCCATCAAAGTGCTTTTATAAATAAGTTAATGAAGTTTTGGTGATGAATCTTTTTTAGTTGTAGCAGTGACTTGTGACATTAATGTGTTTTATATATTTATAGATTATGTTATAATTATATTTAACTAAAATGTAAGTTGATGTTGTCAAGTTATAGAACAGATTTAAGTTTTTGTGACGTTTCCTTCATGAAGAATGAGAACGTATGTCAATGTCAATAAGGTTTCTGGATTTTTAAATTTGAATTTACTAAAAGCTAGATAATGGTTTATCCAAAATAATAAATAATAAAAACCTTTTTCCATTTTTACTATTGCAGAAGGAATCAGCATGAAGGCAATATACCAGGGACTTGTTTTGACCTTGACATTTTTTTGAGTCCACAACATTTCCAGTTTTCAAGGCCTGCCGATCAGAGCAAAAGTGCAGGAAGTACTAACACATTAGTGTGTTTTTTTTTTAAGTGGGTCAAGGACCAGTCCAAGCAACAACACATTATCCAGTTTGTACCAGTTCAAACCATGATTTGTAGCTTCTGTCCATGACATCACCCGACATTCATGAGTGACGACAACATCAAACTATAACAACTGGTGATGAAACAACTCTTAAAAGTAAAATCCCTGCTTTGACATTCAGGACACAACTTAGCAAGTAAAACCCATAAGATGCTGGCCAAGCAATATTTCAGAACTCATTCATCCAGCCCATAAACATGTCTTGTACTTTCGTAAGCCCCAAAAGTGCCTCCTGTCAGCAACAATTTAAAATAATCCAATGTTCTTTCGGGCCAGATCGGCTTGAAGGGTCCGCCCTTGGTCTACCATCCACACAGGATTCGAAAAAACTCTAACAGTTTTCACGCACCTCAACTACTAAGGCAAGAAGCAATAAATGGTAATGAACACTTGACCTCCTGACTGGAGCTTTATTATAAGACCACTGTGGTGGACCACCAAACCAAGATTGTAGTAGCATGTCGCAGCTGGAACAGAAACGGTTTTCTGTGGACTGATCTTTTCTCGAGGGAGGAAATACGTCAAAAACCTCATCGCCTCATGATGAATAACTTTCATCTTATCATGCACCTCAAGCATTTAAACATTTTGTCAACTTCATTTTTTCTTCCGCCGGTTCCTCACTTGCCGGTACATTACGAGAGCAAAGCAATTACTCCGCGACTGCCGCCGTGTGCATAATTTAAAGGTTCTTCCAAATGAGAAAATGCAAACCTTGAAAAGCTTCTGTTAAACAAACCAACTTTGAACCCTTATTAAAAAGACAGAAAATGATGCTTTCCTAAGCCTTCTCATTTATTTTCACGAGTCACCACATCTTAAAACGTTACACAAGAACCTTCAGAGTTACAAAAATATACACCGTCGGTTTGAACTATGGATTCGTTGAGTCACACAGAGGAGAAATATATCGAAGATGAAAGCTGTCTTTCTAAATTCAACCATCTCTGGGCCAAACCAGTTCTCTTCCTGAACACCTTCTAATCAATGAGCGTTGATGATTTATCATTCAAAAACAGAGATCTCAAATGTTAGCTCGGCGGCGGAACATCTCACAGGCCTGTCATTAGACATCGGCCGACATTGCTCAGAACATATCCAGTTGTAATAACAAGCAACTCTCAACACGTCTTGTGAAACAGTAGAGAAACGTTTGTCACTAATTATGGCTTTCTCTCGGGGAAACTGTGGGTGATTTACAATTCAGGTGGACTTTAGAGAAGAGAGTTGATGACAGATAGGACTAGAAGAAAAGTTATTGGTTCTCTGTGACTTTCCTGACTCACTGACATTTTCCAAGTCTTTCTCTCATCAAGACCGTGTTTTGAACTTATTACTTTATAAAGTTCTCAGAAATCTGGGCGAACAAGAGGTTACGAGAGCCCATTAGGACTTAAAAATGGCTTCACTCCTCCTCCAGCCAGCTGTAATCCCGCCCGCTTTGTTTATACAACGAGTCCCTTGGATGTGGAGACTTCCAGGATTAATGACGCACAGTGACAAACTTCAATGTTTGATTAATCATCGCATAGTGGGTGTGGTTATGGTAAACAAGATTTAATCTCCAGAAAAATCTCCAGGTGGGCCCATTTTCTAATGTCAATTTTTCAGTTAAAAGAGAATTTTGTACAAACTGTCACATACTGCTGATACAATAGAGGTCGAAGATCTATTTAAGACACACTTAAATGAACACATTAGTTGCCCTTTTAGAATTTCGCTCAGTAACTCTTGAACAACTGGTGTGATTGAAGAAAGCAGAAATTAAAAACAAATATTTAAGTTAAAAATTATTTGGAAAGTGCTGTTTTGCCTTCGTTACCATGAGGAGACCAAAAAGTGAGCATGGGAAGACCACCAGGCTGCTCAGTCGTACCACATCAGCTATAAATATCAGGTTGTTGTGCTCATTATTTGGCAGGAAAAGTAAATAATGAAAGTTTTTATTAGTCAGCTGTAACTGAACGACCACCGGCTTCTTGCTCACCTGCTACCTCTACGGTGGGAACTCACTTAAGTTCCATCTATCACGACAAAAAGAACTCACTTAAAGAACAGTTTTAACAATATTGCAGCTATAAAATAAAATATATTCCAACAAACTTAATCTAAGTGAAACAGTAACATACCAGAAATGTTTCTTTAAATTAATTTTTTTAACAATTCTATAGATATTGCGTTCATTTCCTTAAGGAAGGAGGAACTCATTCCATGCAACTAAACAATATGAATAAATGCTCTAGAAAATTTAATCTACATAACAATCTGAATTGTTTTCACATTCAAAATGAAAGAATTTAGCTTAGCTTTAGTCAACCCTTGTGTTATCTCAGGGTCAAGGTGACCCGGAAGGCCCGAATGTGTTTGTGGTATCCCTTGTGTTGTCTCTGGGTCAAGGTGAATGACCTCCACCACTGTATATGTATTTACACATTGAATTTATACATTGAAATAGGTAAATAAATGAAAAAACTGAATCTAAATAAAAGTAATTTACATTTATATCGTCGTCAATCCCACAGGCTTTTTCATCAAAGACACAATAAATGAATTTATATGGAAGAGATTACTGGAGTGATTTGAAAACAAGCACAGCTGCATGTTTATTGCTTTAAGAATACCTAAAAAGAACAAACGGGTCTTTCATTGAGTCTCATTTTATCACAATCGCTCTTTCTACTTATACAATCGCTCCGGTTTATGTGTGGTTTTATGCATCTGGAGCCGATATTTCTGGGCAGCATCAGCAGTTCCCGGATCAGACTGACTTATTTGAGCGAGACTATAGCTTGGATGGAGGATTCTGGAATTCTTGGAAATGACCTGGCACCGTAGATTACCCGGGGAAGAGGGAGATATCTTCCTCTGACTGATGCGACACAGTTGAAACGTGCATTCAGAAGGGCAGCTATTGGACTTCAGGGAAATCGTACATCAGCTGTGACAGCGTTACAGATCAAAACAAGTCCCGCGTCTGCTTTTTTCCCACCTTATCTCAGGGCATTTTTTCACACTTTCTGAGAGTTTATCTGTGTGGGACATTCCTCCTGTTTAGGTAAATATTATGGTTTGTGTCTGGTGAAGTTTTCGTGTGGAGGTGTGCTGGAGATTTGATGATTACTGGGAAGATTGGGAAGGCAGGGGTCTCACGGGAGACTGGTAATAACACTGGCTCATGGGGAAGCACTGAGTAGCGTCTGGCAATCACGCCACAACAGTGGTCTCATTCATCACATGGGTATTATGTCGTGCTCAGGTACCACCCCCAAGAAATACTATACCAGGTCCAATTCAGAATAAGAAGCCCATCCCCCTTCGTCTGCACACATTTGCCTGAAGAAAACGAATTAAACCGGAAGAAAAATGCATTTTGGTTACAGGCTAATATATTTAAAAAGCTCTTAAGCACATTAATGGCTACTGTGGACCATCCAACCTCCAACTTTTGTCCATCGACGTCACACCCCATTAACCTCACACCTACTTTTTAAAAGGTAGAAAAACACGAGTATTTTATGCGGACTCGACCTCTGCATTCCTTAACAAACACAGGAGTGGAAAACAACAATTTGTCAACTGCTGGAACTGGACATTTTTCAACTTCACTCTTGTGAATGAACCTGACAGATATTTCAGGAAGCCACTCCTACAAAGACGCGTTCAGCATATATTATACATACCGAAGGAGGCCCGGTGCTGAAAGCAGAGAAAGGCCTGGACAGGTCTCAACACACCTCTACTCTTCTCTTGTGCAAGCATCCTGATAATATTTTTTAAAGTAAAGTTTTCATCTCCAAAATTTATTTTTTTAAACAACGTTGTAATGCACTTGTATCAAACCTGAGCTAGAATGAAGATTTTAAAAGCCAATTTAATTCATTTGAATTCAATGAAATTCATTTTCATTGATTTTTTTATTTAACACGACTCGCAAAATTTAAATTTCACTCATTTTCTACTCACTCTCATGTCGACTAACGGTTGGGATTCTTTTCAAAGTTATCTGCTCCTTGGACGAAGATGAAGACGAAGAAAACTGAGCTCCAGTCGCTACATTAAAATGAACAAACATTTTTGGCTATAACTAAAAATGAACAGATTACTCTGAAAATAATCCCAACTCTTAGTCGACATGAGGGAGAGTAGAAAATGAGTGAAATTTGAACTTTGTCGTATTAAGTCCCATTGTACCAAATCCTGTGATGTTACGAAGGTGTGTACATTTTACTAAACACACTGGATATGCTGAATAAACACCCAATACTTAAACTGCTAATGTTATTACAATGTTAAGACTATTGGTAATTTATCGGTTTAAACAGAAGTAACGATAAAGCCAAAAGTGCTTCTATTATTTATTACCTTTTTGGATAAACTTCTATAGTTATTGTTGCTAATGTTTATGCAGTTATAGTTGATATTTGTACTACTATAGTACTATAATTAATCTCTGCTAATTAGCCAACGTGCTAACTGTTTGAACATTTAAAGACTAATGATTTGGTTTTTGGTTCTTCTATTTCTAGAACAAAACAATCCAATCCAACCATGTAAATGTAGCAGCTGACAATGTGTCGACGTCCAGGGGAGAGTCGGTTTAAATTTAGTCTTCTGCTAGATAAACGCTATCAAGGGAAATCACACAATTGTCCGCTGAGACATGAACATTGTTTTTTCTGGATCTCGGCCAGAGCAGTAGAGTGATTATGAATTCCACCTCAAAAGGCAGGATGTGAGGGGAGGACGAACGGAGAAAGAAAGAAAAAAGAACAACTACTGAACAGCAGTGCAAGTACCTCCGGGCGAGGGCGAGTTACTCCGAAGCTCTCCGCTGTGATCACTCTTGGAAAACTTTTGTTTAACGAATGTTTCGACTCACCGTCGGCATCGACCTCCCGGGTCTGGTAGCCGTGGAGGGTTTGAGCTTGTCTCTTCGGCTGCTCTTCGTCTTCCATCAACCTGACGGGAGCTCGACTGGTGGGGCTGAACTGGATGGTGGGGTACGACGGGTGCTCGGGCGGGCTCTCTTCTTTCGGCTCCCTGTGGTGGACCGAGGGCAGCGGGTCCTGATCCCTGTTGGGATTATGTTTGTGGTGGTGTTTCCGGCCCTTGTTGTTCCTCACGTGATCTAGCCTGCTTCTGTTGGGTCTGGTACTGCCATCCCTGGTTCCCTGCGCCGGCCTCCCTGTGTCGACCGCGCTGGCGACGGTGGTAACTTCGCCCTCTCTGGAGGCTCTTTGTGCTTCAAGCCTCCTGTCATCTTGTCCAGTTGACTCTGTGTGGGCTGTGGTAGATTCCAGAAGAAGAGCCAATTTATGTAGAGTGGAAGCTGTCGGCTCCGCTCGCGAGTTGTCATCGACCTCCGTGCCAGGACTGGGAGTGTCCGTCTTGTAGAGCGGGAGCGAGGTTCTCAGCGCCGGCTTGGAAAATTGCTCGGGACGTGTTTGACGGCTCTCATGACGACTGTTCAACGGGTTGTTGTTGTTCTCTGTCGTGGTGGCCCACTTCTGCTTGTTACACCCTGGGATGGGCGAGCACATCAATCTTCCCCCCTCGTCCGGGCAGTGGCAAACCTGACACCGCTCCAGCTGAAAGGAGTGACCCGCCTCGTACTTCTTGTCGCCGTGAGAGCAGCCGACTCGCCCACACTGCTGACACCCTTCGGCGGGTTGTGAGATCTCAATGCAATGGGGGGAGATTTCAGGGCAGGTTATTATAAACTGACAGCTTATCTTCCCGCCTCCCAGAGGACACGAGCATTTGGTGCTTCCGAAATCCACGAAGTACGATTCCCCCTCCAGGACTTTACCCTTCCGGAAGCCTGCCTGGACGCAGTCGTAGTACTGGTAGCCTTCGCAGGTGCATCCTTTTTGTGTGCAGGACGGACAGCAGGCGCCGCTATCCAGGACGGACTCGACGCAGTTGTCCAGGACTGGACACTCCACGCCGGTACAGTCCTTCTGGGTCAGACAAACATCCACCCACAGCAGTGTCCAGGTTACAAACACCACCCTGAAAATGTCCATCTTGCTCCTCTTTGAAAGTTTTGATCCTGTTTCTCTGTAGAGATAAAATAGCAAATTAAAATTACAGAACAAAGAGGATAAAGTTGGGTTTTGTAAGAGCCACGCCTTTAATCGACGTTGATAGACTTTAACCAATGTCACTAATACATGAAACCTCAAGGTCATAAACAATCAAACACAACATTTTGACAGAGCCGTTAAACAACTCCAACATTGTACCACAACAATCGTTAAATTCCTGACTTTCATAATTAAAGACACACTTAGAGAAAAAACGTTCCTGTTAAATTAGAACCTCAGCCAAAACATGGGGTTTTCCATACTTGTTCTTTTTGGCACGTGTTGACAGGCGCTGTTCGCTTTTTTAATTACGCTTGGAAACTTGGCTAAAGGTGACGAGGTGGAGGAGACTTTGGTTGACAGTAACTCAATAAAATTGAAATAACAAATCTACTTTAACTGCATATGTTGGTAGTTTTAATAAGAAAGAAATATATTTATTTATTTATAACTTATAACATAAAATACACAAACGTTTGCAAGATTTCTTTTTAAAGAATTCTACTCCACAGTGTTGAATACAAAACGTGGAGACCAAATATACGAAGGTTGAGCCAAAGAATTGAAAGAACTGAAGAGACTTCAAATAGTTCTAAAACCAGGTGTTTCACATTTGACATCCATATGTCTGTCTTGGACGCTCACATTTTTTGGGTTATATCAAATATTTGTATCGTATTCAGTAGATCTCAGATGATTCGTGGACTTGGGAATGCGATCAAAACACTCCCACTAACAACACCCACAATGCATTGCAGCTCATAAAAAAGCAGATTTTTTTTTACTTTGGGTTGTTAATATTGAGATATAGAATAGTTATTTCATTTTAGTAAGAATATCATCGTGTTTCCACCCAAACCTCTCTGGAACACTTTAAAAGAAAGACAGAAATGTCTGTACTTCAGCCTTGATGGAAATAAATGCAACCACCATCTCCAACCAACTGCTTTAAAGGAGATTGAGGATCATGTGGTTGTCCAGTCAGGTCAACAAGGCATCGTTTCCTTCTTAAAACCATTTCTAAAATAATAGAAAGAGGATTTTTCTGTTCAATTTAAAACATATCAAGATGAATAAAACGTCAACAATGTAACAGGCTTTAGGTAAAAGGAAATACTTCTTCTTTCTTTTTTTAACATACCCTTTCTCAACAATATGTTCAACAGTAACTGTTCCGCTGGATGAAAAATCTCAATTCCTCTTGTGCGTTAATAAATCTTAGTAACTGACGGCCTAGTTGACGGCGCAGCCCTCTTCCTTCCTTGCACAACTTTTCCACTGACCAATGCGCCGTGGAAAATCAGGGCCAACTGGTATATTGGTCATAACGTTAAAGCTAACGGGAACACAGTGAGACAACAGTGATTGGATAACAAACAGTGGATATTGTGTTACAAATGACGACAATACAGATGTTAGCATCAACTATAAAGTTTGCATTAAGAGCTGCTCCTGAGAATATTTTCTCCTCCTATTGTTCCACTAAGATACGGATCATATCACTTCAAAAAGGTTCCAAAAAGCCACTGCACCGAAATAGCTTGAAGGTCAAATAAATAAATGCGACATCTGTAGCAGCGATTTTGCTTCCTGACTCGGACAAAACCACACAAAGTGCAGCGCAGAATCAATGGTGCCTTTGTGTTGTGGGTACGAAATCATTTTAGCAGATCCTGCCGAGGGAACCTGATCCAACAACTATGGCACATAACAACGCCCGGAGACGTTTTTAGGATCAATATCTAACTGATTAAATAAAGACAGCAAAATGTAATTTAATGAAAGTGTCAGATGACTGACGTGCCACTGACCACAAATTAACCTTTGACCTTGATAATGTGGCGAAAACATAGAAGACAACAAATTCTCGTTGATGTATACAGATATCGAAAAGTTGTTTCAACCGTAAAAATAAACATTTTAAATATATTATTATTCAGAGGTGCTGCTTGTTTTTGTCTGTTTCTAAAGGTCAGAAGAAGTGTGACACTTGACTTACAAAGTGTGTTGTTGCCTTGTGTTTGGTGTTTCCAAAAAAGAAACCGAAATTTTCTGCATCTTATATACATTTTATTTGTCTCTTGGAATGGATTTTATATAGATTTAATACAAAAAATGCGTATAAAAACTGCAGATAAACATGTTTCACGCAGAGATGAATATCATTATATAAATAATTGTTGGTCATCTTTTCGTTTGAATTGTATTGTTCTGTGTTATTATGATGATACGGTGCTAAAAAATATAAATATAACGTTTCATTAATCTAATCTTAAATAAAAGTTAAAAAAAAACTTTTATCGGCGACCTAAACTTTTTATTGAGTCACCCGATTTAAATGATCTGTTTAATACATCTATTATATCATCTAAATGTCGGAGGATCGTCGTCAGAAACTCGCAAAAGTTCAATTTTATTGCTCAAAAAAACAAAGTGTTCTTACCTTCACGTCGCGCCGCTGCTCCGCCGCAGTGAACTTGTGAGACAAACCCACGCAGGGTCTCGACAGACTGGGAGCGCCCACGCTGGTCCACAGTAGGGAGGGACCTATAGTCGCACTTCTGCAACTTATTTGGAATCGCTTTACTTACCGTTAGATGGATTTCTGAGGAAACGCGAGAGATGACGTCACGGTGCCTATTTTGACGGATTTAGGGAAGAATTGACAAACATTTATATTCATGTTTTTATCATTAGTTTGTGCTTTTCAAAGAATACACTTTTATTTTATATAATTCCACAATTAAAATGAAAATCCGGCTGTTTTTCCAAATCATAAAAACAAAAAATGGTAAGTATATATTTGGGCATTATTAGAAAATATAAAAGTGTGAAAATAATAATGTGCCAAAATCATGACAGAATAATCTAAAAGGGCCATTTTATTTTCATTTTTAAAAAATCTTAAATTAAGCAGCCAGAAGTTGTGATGATCCTTGAAAATGGAAAAAAGAAACATGTATTATGTTCACATTTGAGTAAGTAAGTAAGTAATTTTTATTTGTATAGCGCTTTTCCAGACCAGGGTCACAAAGCGGTTAAACAATCAAAACAATATTCAATAAAGTATATACTTTAAAGATCGAGATAAAACTGATAACACAACAGGAGTTCCAGGAAATCAAGGAAAGGCCTGAACAAATAAAAACGTCTTAAGATAAGAAGTCAGTAGACTCCATCAAGCGCAAAGATAGAGGAAGATCGTTCCAAAGCTTAGGGATACATGTTGCTGTAAATAATCGTATTTGGGGCTTCTTCTTTCCCAACTTCAGGCCAGATCCACTTAGATAAATGAAGCTCATACTGCGCCCATTAGCTGTCATGCGATCCTCGGTCAAAGTGAACTTGTGAATAGATGGACACTTTGATCTTTGGGGTCACCGAGTCACCCGGGCGGACTCCAGGACACAAAGGAGGCTTCAGTGTGCGACGGAGCGGATCCGACTGATCAGAGGGCACAATTACCACTCATTTACCACTTTGTTTTGCTGCTTCTCCCCGACTAATTGACGTCGGGTTCAGGTGAACTGGACCTTTTCATTTCCTCCGACTGATGTGAAACTCCAATTGGAGATGTGCTGTGTGACATCCCACAGTTCAAAAACATACAGAGGTTGATTGAGAACTTGGAGAATTTGTCCGTAGGTATGAGTGTGTGTGTGAATGGTTGTTTGACTTTGTGTGCACAGTGACAGACTGCCGTCCTTTCCAGGGTGTCCCCTACTTCTCTTCTACCTTTGGACCCCCACAAGGGATTGAGCCATTAAGAAAATGAATGAATTTAATCATCTGGATGAATACACTTTATAAGGTAGGCTGAGGGCCACATGAACAGTGCTTGAGGGCCACAAATGGCCCCCGGTTTTGACTTGTACGTGCCTGTCTTAAACAACCAATGAATTCTGGAATATTCCTCTTGTTCTATGAGGTGTAAGTCAGTGTAGAAGAAAGACATTCATTCAGTTACTTACCGTTCAGTGTTATTTTAACCACTTGTGTGAATGAGTTTAACAACAGCTGAAATAACTCGAAAATGAACGATCAAGGAAAAGTATTTACTTTCCCTTCGCTCTCTCTAGAAGCTCTTAAGTCTCCCCTTGGAAAAGTGCGCAGAAAATTAGGGGCATACCGAATGGGTGATTAGTAACGGCCTTTTCATCGGCGGAGATTTGCATGTGAACACGCCGCCTTCATTCATCGGCTCCTTTTGTTGTGCTTTTAGCGGCTCGTCCGTTTCGAACCACACACGGGTTTCGTTGCTACGGCGGGTCTGAAGTTCAACATGCAGTTGACCCACTGATCTTATCATCACAAACATGAGTTGAGCAGCCACAGAGCTTGTTTTAATCCCCGCACCGTCGCCCCCCTCTGGGCGGCTACACCCCGTCAGAGGATGACGAAGAAAAAGAAAATAAGTTCTGTTTGTGGGGGAAACCGACGGATTACGTAACAGCACCTGCACTAACACAACTCCTCACAATCCTCACCGAGTCCTAAGTCCAATCTAAGGTAACGAGAAGGATTTTGATTAGTACTTCTGACATTAAAATGTGGATATACTTTTTATTTGTATAGTTCTGTTTGCATTCACTATTTTTTCATTATTATTTTGTGTTAGATTTGCAGGAAAAAACACGTATAACATAGTCCCAGGTCTCTGAAAAATAAAAATAATTATAATTAGATGATCTAATCAGACACTTACACATTGTTACACAAGAAAAACTAAATTCGAATTGTAAGGAGTCCAGTGTTTGTACCAAAATATAGTCCAGGAATGGCTGACGTATCTGACAAAAATTGTCTGTTCATAGTGGATTTCATCCATGTAAAGAGTCCTTGGAAGTTCCATAAGCAACGTGTCAAAACTAGGAGGGACTTTTTTGTTCCTGCACTGAAGAATTTTGTTGTATACCAACACCATTCCATTCAAAATTGTACATTTTTTTAATGTTCCCGTTATCGTGAGCAACCCTAAATGCCTGAACTGGGATCAGGAAGTTTCTCCTAAAAGCTGCAAAATATATTTTTAATCCATTTTTCTTCCCAGAATTTAAGTCTAGAGCAGAATAAAACAAACGTGAACAAAGTACCCTCTGATTGTTGAATTTGACATGGTTTGGGGATGTTTTAATTGATCGTTAATTGACATATAGATTCTTATGGAGTCATTAAAAAGTCACATAAAGTGGATGAGCGTGACCTAAGTTTGTGAAAAGTTCGTCAAAGTGCTTGGAAACGTCCTTGATCACAGCGAGCCGAAAAGTTCCTTCACAGTAGTTGACCTCGCTCTCTCTCCTCGGCTCTGTAATGGACCTCAGCCGGCCAGATAATGTCATCTGACACGCAGTGATTTGGGAGACGTAATTTCACCCCACACTGTTGTAATTTCTCATTCATGCATGTTTGAGCAGTGACTTATGCCAACATTAATTGCCTGAGTGCACCGACTCCAGCACCTCCTCGGGATAATCTAGCTAATGGGCACTTCTTTGTTTCCTGATGGGATTATTGAATTAAGCGTCTATTGTCAATAGCCGGTGTTTATTATTTGTTCCTTGACCAGAGTGAAGTCAGCCTTGCATCATTTCTTTTGACAAAAGTGTTGCGCTTTTGTCGGGTTTTCATTAAAACCGGTGCCAGTAACGGTGACATCATTCCCCCCACTGCTCATTGCTTAAACATGTGGAACGTTTTTTTTCCGCTGAGATCTTAGTTGGGTCGCAAATATTCTTTTGAAATCATTATCAGGGATCTTTTTCTTTTTTTTTTACACAGTGTTATGTAACACATTAAGGAACACCAACAGTCAAAGTTCGTTGACTTGCTGACTCAAGTTTCTTTCCACACTCCTGACGCGACAAATGAACTGGTACCCGATGGGGAGGGTGCACCCTGGGAAATAACGACCCGAGCGCTCGGTGATGAAAGTGACTTTCCATCTGTGTCTTGTAAAATGGCTGCAGGCAACGGTTAAAGAACATGTGTTGGGCACCCAGGACACCCGATTAGGTCCTCAAGTTTTAAGTGAAACTGAAAGGAGAGAATTGAGATTTAGTTACCCACAAGTTAAAGGTTTAGTTCACCGAAAATAAGATAGAAAATGTACTTATTTTGTACTCACCCACATGTCGTCTAGGGGTTGGGATTATTTTCAGAGTAATCTGTTCCTTTTTAGAGTTATAGACAGAAATGTTTGTTCATTTTAATGTAGCGACTGGAGCTCAGTTGTTGTTCATCAAAAAGACAAACTTGAAAACATCCAAATACCTCCATACTCCTCGTCTGTAACGTCCATCTTGTATTGAAGCCTCGACATAAGTAATTGTTTCAGAAAAACTTAAACAAGTCTATGTTGTAAGCTGTTTTTTGGTGGATGCATTTCCACTGTACTGTCTACACTGGAAGTGCTTGCAATATTTACCCGGAGTACTTCCTCTTTCCAGTAAAATGTATCCATCGTAGCTTCAAGGCCATGTTGAGAATATGTGGCAAATGGCATCAGAAGTGGGATAGTCAAATGGTACCTTCTACAAAATACATTCCAGGACACACTGGAGAGATCTCTTGGTGGTCCATTTTGTTGCGGCTTAACCCTTGTGTTATCCCAGGGTCAAGGTGACCCGAAGGCCCGAAAACAAAGGCCCGAAAACACATTTGTTGTCTGGCCTTTAGGTCACCTTGACCCTGATATAACACAAGGGTTAAACTCAACTAAATATACCAAATGGATTCAAGTTTCAATTGCATATTTTATTTCCATCCCATTAAATACTATGCGAAGATTCTTTAATCTCAATATTATGATAACCGTTATGAGAATTTAATCTGCGCTAGAAGAGCCGCCAGATAGAATTCCTGTTTCATTTTCTACTTCTCAGCGTCCAGAGACTAATAAGTGTTGTAGCAGATTTTTATTACAACCACCTCCAGCACTTTTTATTGCTCGTCACACTTTAAGTCTTCCTTAACTATTTGCAGCTCTGACACCTAAAAAGCCCATAATATTACCAATGGGTAAACATCATCTTAGTACATTTGTTGAAATTGAACTAACAGGACTTCGTCGCCACTTATTTTGTTGGACCTCAGCATGCCATCGAAAGAAAAATCTCCAGACTTCACACCAGGAAGGATGTGACACTGATGCATGCCAGATGATGAGACACCAACACGGTGGCCGAAAAAAACAGCTGCTGTCATTTATGACTGAGCTGTTTTTATGCACAACATATGTGCACGATGAAGGAGCCGTCGGTAGTCTTTAGTTAAAGATGTACATTTTGTTCATTCAAATAAAAGTTGGACCTCTTGTCCACCGGAATGCTTTAGCCTGAAAAAGGTTTTTATGAACTTCCAAATATGTACGGCAGACGTCAATAAACCTGCTGAAGCACCATATGCTGACCCAAAGCTAGAACCTGGACTTAAGAGAATCCACGGTACCTTAGAACAGTGGACATTTTAACATTGTAACAGTTCATCTTCATGTGTAAACAGGAAGGAGCTGTCTCACCACTAATTAATACAAAACTCTCCAGCAAGAGTCTGACCTGCTCTGGTAGAAGAACTTACATTTCTCCGATCCTTAAAACTCTGCATTGGCTGCCAGTTTCTTTCAGGATCAATTTTAAAATTCTGGTTCTTACTTTCAGATCTATTCATGGTCAGACTCAGGCATCAGTGATCTGATCCAGCCTTACACCCCAGCTCGGGCTCTGAGGTCTGTGGATCAGAATCTACTGATGGTTCCTGAACACGCTTCAGGATCAAAGGAGAGAAATCCTTCTAGACTGTTAAGCTCTTTCTTACCTTTTTATTTGTGTAAGTAAGTAAGTAAGTAATATTTATTTATATAGCGCTTTTCGAGACCAGGGTCACAAAGTGCTGTAACAATCAAAACAATACTCAAAACAGTACATACTTCAAAGATCAAGACAACACCGAGAACAACACAGGAGTTCGAGAAATTCAAGGAAAAGCCTGAACAAATAGAAACGTCTTAAGATGTGTAGGCTTACTCTTAATACACAGTTAATTTTTTATTTTAACTGTGTATTGTTTTTGATTGTTTAAGTGCTTTGTGACCCTGGTCCTTTAGGCTCAATTTAATGAACTTAGAAATACAAATGTGTATAAAATAGAATTGGTAAAATTGTTAATGATTATTTTTTGTTATTGAAAGAGTACTTGACATTAAAATATTGTGTTTCAGGACATTTGATAGTGTTTGAAAAGGGCTTCACCCTGTGTTTGACTCGCAGAAGGTGTAGATAAATTCTAAACTTTTCCTTTCGACCCTTCAACAAACCACATTCCTTTATTCATTACCTCTCTCTCCAACATAATTGCTTTCCTGCCTTCATTTATTTTGTCCAATGACAGGTGCATTACCTGCTAAAGTTATTCATCATCATTAAAATAAATGCTATTACAGCACATTGCGATGAAAAACCCAGACAACTGTGCTTGAGGAAATAATCAAGAGCTTGCTGTGATTATAAAGTTAGTAGGTTCTTGAAATAGATTTTTAGTTGCAAGTGAGAAAAAATCTGGATGATTATTTTGAAAATGTGAGAGGATTCTGATTAAATCCAAATGAAAGTAGTTATCAGCTCTTTTTATTACAACCTCAGCAAACGTTTCTGTGCAAGAATGATGGTCCACCTTCTCAGCATCTGCAGGGTGAAAATGTTTACTCCATCAACGTGGCTACAATTAAGTCCAGCTTACTGGAACACTGACAATCGGTAATAGCACTCAGAGTAAACTTCTTTTGACTTCAGCAATATGTCACCACTGGCAAGAAGACGCGTTATGTAACTTCACGGTTCATCCCTTCATCCAGCTGCGACTCTTAAACGAGAGACACTATCCAGACGCTACCCTGGTGTTGTTGCTTTAAAAAAAAAAACCATCTAAATATTAATCATTTTGTTTTAGAGAAATAGTTTCTTACAGGAATAAAGGAAAGAACTTTGAACGACATCCACGGTTGACAGTTAAAAGCCAGCAAGTGATGATAAAGGGTTTTGATGCGTGTAATGATTTAAGTAGTTTATTGATGTGCTTTATTAGCATTTAATTCGAAGGACACGACACATGTTTCCTTTTGTCTTTGGACTGTGATTAAAGGAGCAGCCAACAAATAAAACCAGGTTGAAATTGAAATAGATTGAAAATGGGACATAAATAATTATAGGAGTTCAATTAAATACATTCAATTTAATTTAATATTATTTTCCAGGCGGGTATCCAGAGAACCGTGATATTCTGGTTCGCGTCGATCTCCTACCGGATGGTAGAAGTTGGAACAGGGAGTCCACTTATTATTATTATTATTATTATTGTATTAGAAGTAGCAGCATTAATGTGAGCATAATACTTTTTTATGTATAGTGTCGTTCTCAGTGTTACCTTGATCTTTTAAGTATATATTTTATTGAGTATTGTTTTGATTGTTTAAGCGCTTTGTGACCCTGGTCTGGAAAAGCCTCTATAAATAGAAATGACTTACTTACATAATGTATATTAACGAGGACAACAGGAGATAGAAAGCTATAAGAGAAATTTAGATGTTGTTAATTTAACGTAAATAAACTTTATAATCGTCACCTAATCCAGGTTTGTGTGCTAAAATCGCTTTATAATTACAAAAAAAAAACAGTACTGTGTCTTTAAGGAACCACGTCATAATGCTCTCTTCTACGTGACGTCACTACTACCCGGCATGCTCACTGGAAGTCGAATCATTGCTAATGGCGGGTATTTGTACCAAACATGCGTGCGTTGAAGCGTATTGACCTCGTTTTAACGACTTAAAGTTGGACATTGAGTGTTGTGTTTGGAGCGAGAGTGTGATATATTAAGGGGTGTTTAAGGGGTGAACAAAAAACAAACAAAAACAAAACGAACTTAAGGAAACGCCAACTGTTTGAAGTGTCATGTGGCCGCCAGTGCTCGGGTGACAGACGGTGACAGACTCGAGCTGGTGTGGAGGTCAGAGAGAGATGTTGGTTCTCCTGCAAACCTGCTTCTAAAGAACTATCTTCCATCGGTACAGATCCATTCATTCATTCTAACGGGAGGTAGTTTCGTTTTCATTCAATCTGCGCACAAAGCGGAAATGGTGTCAAAGAAAGAAGCGGCGCTTTTATGCGTGTTATTAATGGCGGTTCTGAACGTGGACTGCTCGTCCAAACTGAACATACCTAAGGTGCTGCTGCCGCTCACCAGGAGCACGAGAATAAACTTCACTTTGGAAACTACTGACGGTTGCTACAGATGGTGAGTAAAGACTTTTGTACGCGCGACACACGAGGCTGCTTTACTGTACTCGCTCCTCCCCCTTATATCCCTGTTATTTGTTGTCATCTTCCTGTCAAACTTTAAAATAAATATTAAAACATAATAACTTTTATATGTTGTAAAATATTTGTGATTTGTCTCTTAATCTTCAACCAAAAATATTTTTTGATAAAATGATCTTGAGCCCCGCCCACTGAAAACACTTTCTGGATATGAAATCTTGTTTACCATAACAACAACCACTCTACTATGATCGGTCAGGGTTTGTCGTTGTGTATAAACAAAGTGGGCTGAAGGAGGAGTGAAACGCATCATAGTGGACTCTGCTCTCGTAACCTCTCGTTCGCCGAGATTTCAGACGTAGGAAGAACTTTATGAAGTAATAACTTCAAAACGTTGTCATGATGAGATAGATAGACAGACGGTTAGATACAACTTTATTGATACCTCTGGAGGTCTCCTTCAGGATTTTTTTTTTCCAGCCAGCACACAGCAAGACAGAACAAGAACAATGTTTCTATAAAAAGAAAGTGCAAGATTACACAATCTAAGTATAAAGTTAAAAAAGAACATGGTACAAGGAACAAGACAAAGACAAATAACAAAGACAAAAGGATACAAAGATTAACATTGCCCTGTTGAGTGAATGAGTCCCTGAGTCTTGTAGTGTTGCATCATGGGAGGAGCATTCGTGCTCCATCTGATTCTCTGTGCACTGATGACAGTGTTCAGAGGATGACTGTCATCATCCATGATGGACAGTCGTTTGTAGCGAGATCTCCTACCTTATGCAACTGTCAGCAGTGAGTCCAGCTTCATGTCAACCAGAGAGCCACTCTTGGACACATTTCCACCCCAACACACCACACCATAGAACAGGACACTGGCCACCACAGACTGGTAGAACATGCAGAGGAGTTTCCTGCAGATGTTAAATGATCGAAGCCTCCTCAGAAAGTACAGTCTACTCTGAACTTTCTTATATACATGGTCTGTATTGCAGGACCAGTTTACTGTCCAGCCACACACTGAGTTACTTATAGTTGTCAACTATCTCCACCTCGTTTCCTCTGATGGACACTGGACGTGGCTTTGTCCTGGACCTCCCGAAGTCCAAGACCAACGCCTTGGTCTTTGAGGTGTTCAGCTGCAAGTGGTTCCTCTCACTCCAATCATTTGCGTCGGGAAAGTTTTCACATTAGTTGCCCTTTAAAAAGTCCTAAAAAGCCATTTAATTCATGAATATTAATGTAAGGCCTAAACTGGAATTCACATTTCTTGAATTTCAAAAGTCTTAAAATAGGAAAAAATAATAAGTAAGATTTATTTGGTTTCAAATCTCAATATATTTGGTAGCAAAAAAAGGAAAGATTTGCGCAATCACAAAAAATTACAAACAACAGATGCACATTGTCGTTCTATTTCCATTTCAACACTGTTCATGTAGCAACTTTGTAAAGTTGTTCTGGGCAACTTGGGAAGTGTTAATTCAATGAGAATGTACTGTTTACAACCAACATATTTCATCACAGTTGTAAAGCTGTACCAGGCACTATGTACTTTGTGCACAACATTTTTCAAAATCAGGCAACAATAATTGAAGTGGTGGATTTTAAATATATTTTTCCTTTTGGTTCCTTCAGTTGACTCAAGCTCCAGGAACCCAGTCCTGGCCTCAAAGTGTCACTTGCTCCATTTAAAGTTGTTTTTAGATCTGCTTTGAGACTTTTTTATTAGTCTGCTTTATATCTATACTAATTTAGTACAGTTTATTTTAACTGTTTGTGTTCCAACAGGTCCTCGACAAGACCAGAGGTAGCGAGTATCCATCCATTCGATGAGGACACTGATAGAGGCTGCTCCAGAAGAGCAGTCCTCCAGGCTCTCTCCACGCAGCCCACCAGACTGACCAGCATCATTCTGGCTGAGGACGTTGGTAAATGTGGTTTTTAAATGACCTGATATTGTGTTTTGTTGATTGTGTTGCCATGGATCACAACCATGAGGAACTAAATGAAGGTACATGACATCCGTATTGAAACTATGAACACAGTGCTGCAGATCTAATCTCAGGGGTGGGACCAAGTTTGTTACACAATCTACATTCCGAGCTGAGTTTTCCTTCTGCTTAAACAATGTGGAAAATGTCAATATTTTAAAAACTGTCAGAGTTGCGAAGAACACTCAATATAAAGGCATTTTTTAAGTGCCCTGATTTATTGCCTCATTTACAAATATGACTTGTGTAAATTGATAAAGTTAACATAAACCTTATAAATGTTTTAGAATTCGAGAGAACATTTTAACCATTTAAAAAAAATAATTAAATAACAAAAATATATTTTAAGCACATCATTTATAATCTACAATTCATGAAGTACATTTCTTAAACTAATAGATTTCCATGTCACGTTTTTATTAAAAAACATCTTAAAGTTCAATTATTCTCTTTATTACATTCTCACTTATTTTGGTTCTGGTAGTTTTTAGACCACTGGTTGCCTCCATAAATAAATGTTTGCATTTGCAGTGACTGGGCAGGTTCTGCGCTGTGATGCCATCGTCGACATCATCAGTGAGATCAAAATCGCGTCCACCACCAGGGAGCTTCACCTCGAGGACTCGCCACTGGAGCTCCGGATTCATGCACTGGACTCTGAAGGTGGCCTTTTTTGTTTGTTTTCCCCTCACCAAAGTTTTCTCAACTGTGTCGTCTCACTAATCCAGTCCCTCTGGTTATTTACCTGAGGCGACTCTGCTCGTTCTGTTGAACAGGTCTCTTTTAAAACAGACATGCTTGGTTTAATGAGCTGTAGGTATCCTCTGATTCTTCCTGACAATGGCTCCGGGGCATGGCATTTTATTTAGTTTGCTTCGGCCCTGAGGGGCACTTTGGATTTCACCGACAGTCTCGATTGTACGGACCAATAGTGTCTGGTAATGAAATGCCGATTGGTTTTGCTTGAGCGACTTTATCTCACCTCCCATTATTGCAACCTGTGGTTTTATTGCTGTATGAAAGTGGCACACATGGAAGAGTATTAGTCAAGCCTTTAAAGTGTATTTATTCTGCTTTCAGGAAACACTTTCAGCACCCTCGCCGGCCTGGTGATTGACTGGGCGTTAGTGAAAGATGTCGATGGATTCTCTGATTCCTATACTTCATTACGGTAAGTGGTGTGTTTAATGTGGAGGCAGACAAAATCGCTTGGTTAATGCCCGTTGACGAGCAGATCAACAC
This sequence comes from Callionymus lyra, assembly GCF_982586985.1. Taxonomy (NCBI): domain Eukaryota; kingdom Metazoa; phylum Chordata; class Actinopteri; order Syngnathiformes; family Callionymidae; genus Callionymus; species Callionymus lyra. The sequence goes on along the minus strand of NC_141836.1, from coordinate 14,464,068 downwards.
ACTTACCGTATTTTCCACACTGTGAGGCACACTTAAAAGCCTTCATATTCCTCAAAAATTGACAGTGTGCCTTATAATATATATGAACATTACCTGGTGGGTGACTTGTTTGCAAACACTTTCATGACTCCGCGCTGACTGAGCCTACACGCCGTGGCCTGATTACGGCATTGCGTCATCACGGGGTGGGATTTATGTCACATCATGGCGGATGACTATGGAGTAAGATTACTGCCACCGTTTTGAGCGAGTGTGTCTTGGTTTTTGTACACTCAAAACATTTTTTTTTTTACGCAAAATCACTCTGCTGCACACTCAACCAGTCATACACGGGCGTTCAAAATGTCATACACGTCGATCTAGCTGTCATACAGGTGCTGAACTTCACTGCTGCGTACTCAACATTTGTCTGCTCACAACACCAGCTTTTTAAACATAATTTTAACATCGATGAACGGATTTGTCAAAACTTAATAAAGTTTGACTTTATTTTACTGTTCTGTACATTACCTTTAGCACAGCTTTATCTAGTGGATGCATAATGCAACCCCAGTCAAAAGTTTGACTGTATCTTTTATTATATGCGCCTTATATGATGGAGTCTACTGACTCCTTTAAGAAACATCTTAAGACGTTTCTATTTGTTCAGGCTTTTCCTTGAATTTCTCGAACTCCTGTGTTGTTCTCGGTGTTGTCTTGATCTTTGAAGTATGTACTGTTTTGAGTATTGTTTTGATTGTTAAAGCGCTTTGTGACCCTGGTCTCGAAAAGCGCTATATAAATAAATATTACTTACTTACTTACTTACTTATAATCCGGTGCGCCTAATAGTGCGAAAATTATGGTACAATCCAACAGAGCATGTATATGACCTGTACATCCCTTCTGAGTTAGAATCTGTGCTGGGATTTCTTTCTTTTTTAATTGAGGGAAGCTAAGATGAGTGCTTTTGCTTGTTCCCACCACGTCCTGATCCATGGTAGTAAATATCTGAAAAGACGGAAATGAACATTGAATTTGAAGTTTTCTCCTCTCAGGGTACTCAAATTCTCCGAGTCCACCTACACCCCCCCGGGATACATCACTGAGATGGAACGCGTGGGTAAACAAGGGGACATCATATTGGTGTCTGGAATGAAAACGGGACATGCCAAATTGAAAGCCAAAATACAAGAATCACTGTATAAGGTATGTCGTTTGATCAACTTTGAGTCTAATAAAGAGTTGTCAGTGGGTGTATAAAATATTATGCTTGCCATGTGCAACAGGATGTGGGCTCAGCCGAGGTACGACTACTGATTTTAGAAAACATCCTGCTGAGTCCCGCCCACGACGTTTACCTGATGGCAGGAACTTCTATGCGCTACAAGGTCCTCAAGATAAGGCAGGGCAAGATGGCAGGTGGGAGGCTCGTTTTTAATATGATGGTACTCGACCGGTACATTTTCATGAACCGTGTTTCAACAGAACTCACAATGCCTTGCGATCAGTACGAGCTTCGCCTGCAAAACAGCGTGATCCAAGTTGATGGAAACCCAGACGTAGCCGTGGCCAGCCTGGATCGAAGCAGCTCTGTAGTGACGGCAGCACAGCTGGGGCACATCAATGTGGTGCTGGACCACAAGAGTATCCTTGTTCTGATCTTGATTGTTTCTCAACCTTAAGCTATTAAGCTTGAGTCCGGTTCAAATACATGAGTCACTCATTAGATCAGAGCTATCCAAGCTTTATCCTTTCTACCAGATGTAGTGTAAAACATAATGTGTATAATAGGGGTATAAGAAAATAATGATGTGTTGCAATATTTTTTATTTTGGATACTGTAGATAGATGGATGGATGGATGGATAGACTTTATTAATCCATCTGGAGATCTCATTTGGGAAATTAGTTTCCAGTTCACAGCCAGTTTCACAAAAAAAACGGAACAAAAACTAAGCGCAAACAAAATAACTAAGTGCAAGTATAAAGAACATGGATCAAAGGGAAGTAATGAATATTTAAATAAATATATATATATATATATTTATATAACATTTTATTCTAATTCAAAGTTATTTTATGGTTTACATTTCAATAGTGTGTGTATAAAATACAATCATTCGATGTTTTCTTTTACAATTAACACCTAAATATTCATGGTTTTATTAATTCGTGTGGTGCAGTTAAACCTCTTGCGAACCAGCGAAATAGTATAAATGACTGAAAACTTTTTAAAGATGATGTTTGTACTCATTATGGCTTTAAAACAAAGTTTGAAGTAAAAAATGATTGTAATTAGCAAGTTTTCAATCCCTGTGTATTTTAAAGTTATAAATTGTGTAGGGCCTCAATAAAAGCAAGTTGGAGAAAAGGGGCCGCATTGATTCTAATCCCAAACCTTAGATTAAGAATCCACAGTTGATCAACATCTGACTCTCACCTAAGAGTGACAGTTTTCTGTTTACATCTCCCACTGAGGTTTGAGCGTTGCTGAGCTGCCACATCCTGTTAACCAACAAACTCGTCAAGCTGTTTATTTAATCCTACCACCCTGAGGTAACGACACGCTCAAAATAAAGGGCAAAATTGATTCTTTGTTTGCATGCAGAATCCAAGATTTGATTATTTGTTACCCTTGGTGCGTGTGAGTGTCGTTGTTTTGCACAACATAACGTGGCATTTAAAGGTTATATATGACAAAAGCCAAATGATAAATTGACACAAGTTTTTGTATATTTATAATAAAAAAAATTATATTTTTAGAAAAGGATTGTTTAAAGGGCAACTAATGTGAAAAGCGAACTCTCCTGACTCACTCGCATGTTTCAAATGTTGAAGTCTTCCTCTCCAAGATGCAGTAAATCCCTCATTATGACCATGTTTTCAAGTTATTACTTTATAAATGTCCATTATTTAGTATAGATAGACTATAATGGCTTTACGCCTCCTCCAGCCAGCTGTAATCAATCCCCCCTTTGTTTATACAACAAGTCCCTTGGAGGTGGAGACTTGATTGATGACACCTGGTGACAAACCTTGATGCTTGACCAATCACCTGTGGAGTGGTTGGGGGCTTAAACACATTTTCTAATGTAAATATTTCAATGAAAAAAAGCGTTTTGTACAAACAAAAACATACTGATGAGTACAATAGAGTCCAACATCTATTTAAGATGCACTTAAATCAACACATTAGTTGCTCTGGCTGTTTTGAATTGGGGAATCGCTTTAATTTACATAAAGTATGTGTCATGACACAAAGATAGACAGAATGTGGTTTTGGCCCCTGTAAGAATGTCAAACGCTTAACTTCCTTCTAAGGTAAAGTACAAATAAAAAAAACGTCTTTGTTTAGGTTTGCGTAGTGTGACTATGTTGTCTGTGTGTGAACACTGTGTTCTCACATCATGGCCGTTGCAGATTGTTGAACAATCAATGTCATTGATTTTCCTCAGCTTCTCTGTAGGTCTACATATGCAGGGAGTGTCTCGTCTACCAAACGGCACCCTGTATGTGGTGCAGCCAGCCTACCTTGCTTTTCGTATTCACCCAGGTGACAGCTGGGTTCTGCAAACGGCCCAGCAGTACAAGATCGCAATCGAAGTATTTGACAAACTGGGCAACAAGATATACCTCTCTGATGTGAGTATACTTTTTTTTTTCTTGCAAGACGATGAATAAAAGATTGTGTTTTTAACCAGGCCTGACAAACAAGGTCAAGTGCAATAATCAGCAGGAGGTAATTTATTTCGGCTGCACTTGATTGTTCCCCTGATTTGTTGGTGAAGTGCATTTCACCTCGCAATCATAGTGCCAGACGGCATGAGAAGTAGAAGGTCCCACATAAGCCGACTATACTAAATAGTTTATGACCATGCAGTGAAAGGGAATATTAGACATGACGAGTAACAAATTGGCTGAAGCAGGTCAACACTGACCTAAAGTTGTGCAGTAAAAAAAAACTGCATTTTTATGTTGCTTTAGTCAAGTGTGCGACAAAAATAACTCATAACCTTTTATGGTATAGCAGAAAAGGCTGACTTTCTCTCCCGCGTGCCACGGATCCTCAATATTACCAAGCAACCAATTAAACATGATGACACCTTAATTGTGTTGTTGTAGTGTAACTGTCCGGCTGTTTGTGTGTGTTGTTATTTAGTGGATCGTAATGAGCGCCTCAGTTCACTGGTTGCAGAGTTTTTTCCTCAATCTGCTTTTTGTCGTCTTGCAGAATGTTCGCATCAGCGCTGTGTTCCCAGGGGAGTTCTTTAAAGTCCTGGAGTCTTCTGCGAACGGATCCTATTATCACATCAAAACTTTGAAACCCGGACTCACTGTCATCGACGCCACGCTGGAGGCGGTCGTGGATGAAGTCGGTTGAACAGACTTTTTTTGTGAAATATTGTTTTCTCTCCTCCTATTATCCTGCTAAAGCACAAACCTGCTCTTTCGTTTAGACTGGAAAAGTCTTTCCACTGGCGAACCCGGTCCACAATGAACAGGATGTGGAAGTCTATGACCCCATAAGTCTGACTCCGTCAATTCTGACGTTTCCATGGCAGCCTAATGTCGGAGCTTATCAGTACACAATACAGGTAATTATCCTTTACTTGAATAAATGACAAATTCCATGAAAACCCATTTTGAAAATAAATGTCTTTCTTTGAACTCGTGCCCCCTCACCCTTTGATTGACATATTGAATTTGTTTTAACTCTTGTGACAGGCCCATGGAGGGAGCGGCAACTTCACCTGGTCGTCGTCTAACACTGCTGTCGCCACGGTTACTGTGAAAGGAGTCATTTCGACGGTCAGCGACATTGGCATGAGTGTGGTTTACGCTCATGATCTCAGAAACGCACAGCATTTTGCACAGGCGAGGGTGAGTTGACCTGAAGGACCGCCTCATTTCTAATTCAGATTATGATACACATGTATCATAAACCTCAATCCTGTCTCTTCAGGTTTATGTCGTCGAGCCTGTCTCCATAGAAATAGCTCCATGTAAAGTGGAGACCGTAGTGGGTGGAGTCCTGCACCTGCCCATCAAAATCTTTGGGTACCTTGAAAGGGAGGAGAGTAATCGCGTCATGCTGACCGACTGCTCGAACTTCGACCTGAAGGTCGATGCGGATTTGAAAGGAGTGTTTGAGTTGCTTCCTGGTGAGTGAAAGCGACTACATCACCCTCTTTACTTATTTGATGTTACTTCTGTGTTCATAAATCTAGAGAATCTCCAAGTCCACAAAGACAAGTGGAATTTCCTCTTTAAAATCACCAAAATGAATTAATATAACTTTTTTAAAAATTGTTAGGTAATTAATCTAACTTAATTAACACCGTCTGTGCTCAATCTTCATTTGGGTCCTTCACGTTGAATGTATTCATTTTTTAAAAATCAATATGCATCCTTGCAATGTTCCTATTTTAAGCTTTAATATCTTTTTATTCACAACCTTCAAGGGGTTATGTTAACTTAAAATGCCAGGCGACAATAAGGGGTTAAAGAAATCGCCTCTTTATTTTCTTACGTGCAGCTTTATGACATCGTTGAAGGGCATGAAGGTTCAGCTGGTTTCTTTAAGAACGGCCGGACATTAACAACTGAGTAAAAGTGGCTCCTGTGATTTGTCAGGGAGGCAGAAAAAAAAGGTTTGGCACAAACGTCTGATGCTGATCTGTGCTACACAGTCCTAACGGGGAAAAGCAGACAGAGAAAAATTAGCACTGTGGGCTCTGAAGGCTCAAGATGCCGGGTCTGACAAATCACCGAATCAATGAGCCTTTGGTGAAAATAAACACTTTGAGATATTAGAAGATTGATCCTTCTTTAGTAGGAACAACTGGGTGATATAAACATTCTTTGTAAGCCTCACCGCTGATGCAGCGATGCTTAAAAAGTATTTGTGTTGTCTTATGTTTCTTCCCCAATCCAGAGAGGCTACCTCCTGCCTACGATTACTGCGTGGGCGTCAAAATCAAGTCACTGACCCCCGGAGCTGTTACGCTCACCATGAGCTACACCCATGGAAACGTTCATCTCAGTGTCAAAATCACAGTCAGCGGCTATCGGCCTTTCAGAGTGAGTGATGTCCTGTCCTGAGATAACATGTTGAAGTTTGTTTTAAGATCTGCGGGTTTTTTCAACATTAGTTTGATAATCATCTCCTGTTTTTCTTGATTTGTTTTTCTTTAAATCACTATATTTACAAAAATATAACTGTTTTAAAATTAATAGAATTTTGTTTATTGGCCTTTTTAAAAAATGTTTATACTTTTCCCTCCACTACTTGCTCAACCCTCTCAGCAGGGATTGACCCCATGTTGTCTCCTTCTCTGTAAAGTTGTGGATTTCATCACTCTGTGCTACAATTCTGCTTATTTAAACTCGGATAATGTGTGGATCTTTTGATTAAAAAAAAGCAGTTAAAAAGAACAACAAAGAAACTTGTTCTTTGTAACTGTGTCCTGTGTTATTTTTGATAACTTATGTCTCTGACTTGCGTCATCTGAAGGCAGTGGACCCCGTGGCTGTGGCTTTGGTCACTCTGGGATCCTCTAAAGAAATGCTGTTTGAAGGTGGCCCCGGTCCTTGGGTCTTGGAACCTTCAAAGTTCTTCTCCCACTACGTTCCCGAGACACCACAAGACGTCAGCATGGCAAAGATCAACTCGCAGTCCCATAACCACCACCATCACTTTGTCAGGGCGACCTGCAAGAACCTCGGCGAGCAGGTAGGAACGGCTGCACTAGTGTATTTAAATATAAGTTTTATTAAAATCATGTAAAAGATAAAAGTAATACAATCTTAATTTCAATCCACAGACACTCATAGGTAAGGAAGTTCCAGAGTTTTGAGAACAAGTTTCGAAGCTATAATAACAGGCGGAGACAAGAGGTCCACAGTTCTGACTCCACAAAAATAGGGGATTTGTTGAACTATATTGAAATAACAAATAATCACAAGAACACCTCTATATGTGTATTTTATCGCAAAAGCTAAATTAAAGAAGGCTTGTTACAGATATTGGTCCTAAACTAGTACTTGTGAAATGGCGGAGAGGCTTAAATTGTGCTTAAAGAATTACATGAGGCCTAGGATTTCCTGTGAGTGAGAAAGTGCTCAGTTCTGACTTGGTGCTAACGTGATACCGACTACTGGTCCCTATCTATAACTCCCAGATGTCATGATGTGTTGATAATAATTGTCTTTAAATATCTATAAACCTATGACCTGACCTTTGTAACACCAGCTTGGTATGTGCTGCTTTAGAGATTTTTTTCATGATCGGAATCCGTTTTCTCTACTCTACAGATGTTGAAGGTGATTGTGGGAAACCACCCTGGTTTGGGGAATGTTTTCCCTGCTACGGAGGAAGTGCTGGTGAAGTTTATCTGCGCTCCTCCCGCTCGCTTCGTCCTGGCTCCAATGTACACCAACCCACGGCTGGACATCAGCTGCCCGCTGCTGCGCGAGAACAAACAAGTGGTGTGTTCCTTCAATACTCGCCTTCCTCACCGCCAAACATTGATTTTGTTCTATATCGATGCTACTATTCGAAGGTCAAAGTTAGCTTATTTGGTTTGATCACTCTTTTTGTTTGTAGGTTCCTGTTTCCAACTACCGTAACGCTTTACTGGACCTGACGGCTTACGATCAACATGGAAGAAAGTTTGACAACTTCAGCTCTCTGAGTCTGCAGTGGGAAACCAACAACGAGTCTCTGGCCAGCCTCAACCCTACGTATCCCATGGAGCTGCATATCGTCAAGGATACACTTAATCAGAGATTACTTCATGGTAAGAAAACGACTTCTTATTTTCTGTTTATAATGCCTCTCCTGAATTATTACTGGTTTTACAGTTAACCAGTCGTAGCATTTTACGGCTTCATAAAAATATAAGTCACATACAGGGCAAATCTTTCCATCAATGTCGATGATTTATTTTCTTATTCACCGCCTTTCATCGATTGAGGGAGGGTGAAAAAAGATTGATAGAGATAGAGAACCATCCCGGGACATGGTAGAATTGCTTTACTGAGATGACAGGTGACTGAACAGATCCTGACCGGGGTAATACAAATCGTATTATCCCGTCAGTCTCTATAGCTCTGTGATGACAAAAGGGTATTGATTTCAGCGTCTGTAATTTTTGTCTTTTGACAGGTCGCCGAACCATTTTCGTACATCATCGGACAGGGATTGCTGCGATTTCAGTGAACGCTCAGAGCTACCAGGCTGTCCATCTCGCCGCAGCGGGAGTCTTGAGTAAAGTAGGTTTTTGTCATGAATATTGTCTTGTTTTTTCAGGTAGGGAGGCATTGAAAATGAATGATAAATATGTATAATTATTTTATTTCAGTTCTCTATGTATGTTTGTCTGTTCTATGCATAGATTGATACAGGAAAATAAAAAGTATGTTTAGTAGTAATTGTTGTTAATGTCTGAGACAAGAACTATGTTTTAAATCTTTAATATAACATTTAAATATGAAAAAAAAAAATCCCCCCCCCCCATAAATGGGAAGTTTCTATATTTTGCAATGACATCGTAAACGCTGGATAATTAAAGCAGAAAAGGCTGCATGTTGCCCTTCGCCCTGTTTTTCCACAAATTGCACTTGTCAAAGAACATGACTCTCCAGTGTGCCAGCGAATGCTCCATTAGTTAAAACACATTTCAGCCTGTGAGCTGTCTGCTGGTTTGTCTAAAACGGAGCGTACTTTACAGAAATGCTTTAGAACGGAACAGCCCAATGGTCCAGGTCCACACCAGGAGGTGGTTTTTGCCATAATTGCAAAAGTAGCAAAATGATTGCGACTGAGGAGCGATTATACACTGAAAGTGCACAGTTAACTCGCATTATAAAACGTCTTTATCTGCATCCAGTTCAACTCGAAATCAAGACGTTTTCTTTTACACGATACTGAATCAAAATTCGACATCACTATATCTATATATATTTTTATTATGATTAAAATATTGGGCTTAAAAAAAAACTATTTTGTGTTTTACCATTGTTCCTGTGTGGTTTATACTTCAATAAAGTGTGTGTTGAATAAAATAATTGTTTTAAATTTACAATTAACATTCACATATCTAAACCTTTTTTCTTTTTCTTCGATTGTACTTAAACTTCCGGCCACTAGATGGCAGCAGTTATTAAATCCGTTGCAGCTTAAGTAACAATGAAACCCTGTGAGATCCCCACTGATTGACTGAGAACAAGAGGATACAGTCGACACCAGCAGCTTTTAAAGCTGATGTTTGGACATATTTTGGTTTCATAAAAATACTACAAATGTATTGCGATATTGTAGGAACAACAATTCCTCTAATTTGTCTGTTACTTTGAAGAGCCTGTAGTAAAGCTTAAAATGTTGACCTCATCATCATTTCTTGTTGCACAGCCTAACGACCTCGACCGGGTCTCTGCCACGGTGGAGCTCATGCTAGTGGAAGATGTGAAGGTTTCTCCTGCATCGATAACCATCTATAACTTTCCAGCTGTGCGGGTAAGTTCTCTGCGAGGAGATGCAAGTACTGAAGGTTTTTGTGCGGCAATATGTTGTAGCATGAAAACCCTATCAGATTTTTTTTTCTTTCCTTTAAATGTGTTAATTTAAGAAATTACAGAAAATAATTGATTTAGGTTGAATCATTTTGATGTTTTTTTTGTTTGCCAATAATTTAAATTGCACGACACTCGTCTTCAAACGAAGGGCTTCGTCTCGGTCGCGTGTGCTGAAGTGTCAGGAAAAGTGAGAGGGTCAAATAAGATCTGGTGACCTGTGTGATAGGATTGTGGGCTCCGAGTCGGTTCAGAAGTTCCACTTTGATGTCCATGTTTGTGGCCACTTGCCTGTCACTGGAGCGTTTCGATGAACAAGACTGTTGCTTGTGTATTTCCAAATATGGAGTCTTATATTCTCATCCTTTTATCCTCCCGTCTTCTAGACTCACTTGACCCTGAAAGACGGCTCAGGGTACTTCTACGTCAACACCACTACTAAAGGAATCGCCAATGTGGTTTTCCAGGAGGCCGAAGGAACCGCAGAGGTGAAAGAGATTCATATTTTTCTTCATACAAACGTATGAAACTTTGGGCCCTCCATTTAATGGATTTTTATGTTATGCTTTTAAGAGTTCTTATCAGTGCGAGATGAGCGACGTACTCCATCTTTGTTCATTGAGGAATAAAAAATGTTGCATCAAACTTTAACATCTATGTAGAGTTAATTGTAAAGTTAAGATGACTAAAAAGAAACCAACGTAAATTTAGACAAAGATGCCTGAAATTTACAGTTGAGAGCTATGGTTTAAAGGTTGATTCTCCCGTCTTAGTATCTTTCTATAACTCAAATCATTATTTTAGAAAATCTATTGATAATTCCCTCAATTAACTTATTTCTAAAAACCTCGGTTTACCTCACTCCAAGGTTGATAAGAGCCGGTAGAACGTTAAATCCAGGTACGAATTTGGTGACAGATTCTCACACTGAAATAACACAAGTGGTTTTTTTTTGTTTTTTATATCTGAAGGGCTATGGAACCTGAGCAGTTTTTTTTCAAATGTTTTAAGTTCCTCACAAATTAATTTTCCTTTACTCCTCTGTCTATAGTAACTGATGCACAGTGTTTAATCGAAATCTCTCCTTTATTATTAAATAAAACCCAAAACAAATAAATCAATAAAATCATTGTTTTCCATTTGTGCTCAGGTGGCTCCAATGTCTCCTGGAACAGTGGAGGTGATGGTCCATGATCTTTGTTTGGCAAATCTGGAGCCTGCCAAGGCTACAGTGCACGTGTCAGAAATCCAGGAGGTGATCGTGAGAGTCATTGATAAGGTCAGATTCTTAATCGCACTTTGTACGGTTTACGAATATGTTCATTATTGTTTTGAAAGTCCAGTCATAAGAACATTTTGTTATCTTTGTGTCTCTTTACAAATTCACTCTTTCAGGGTTAAGTGTAATTTGGTTGTTTCGCTGTAAACTGCTTTGATGTTGAAAGAAAAAATTAACATTCATCTCTGGAATGAATATTTCTTGACCTTTTTGTCCTGATCCGCCTTGTGAGTCTGATTCTTATTCTCTCTCATCCCCAGGTGGAGGTCGGTAAAACGGTGAACGCGTATGTTCGAGTCCTGGGCGCCAACAGGAAACCTTTTGATGCCGACTTCTATAATTACATGGATCTGAGGATCAAGGCCGCGACTACTATCGTCACTCTACGGTGAGTAATGAGGGATGAGCTTTTTCTTTTTTATTTCCAAGATGGGCAAAGATTTGTAATTCCTAACTTTGCCTCTGCAGGCACATTACGATGTCCTCTGAAAACGATACTGCCGTGTTCCAAGTCACAGGGCTCAGGGTTGGCCAGACCACTCTGTCAGCCTATGTTACAAACAAAAGTGGCAAAAAGATTTCTTCTCTTCCGCAAGATTTTGAGGTATGAAGCCGAGGAATGAATCGCACTCACATGCGTCAGGCTGTCTCAATGCATCCATCTTTGTGTCAAGGTGTTTCCACAATTTAAACTGGTCCCGAGGAGGATGACTCTGCTGATTGGAGCCATGATGCAGGTCTGTATTATATTAATGTTTATTCCTCTTGTGAGTTGAGTTGATTGGATTTGTGCTCCATCTAAATGCTAATCTTTCTAACAGCCAACATTCCTGTCTCACCCATCTGCACTTGACTCAATTTGTGCTTCAATTATACAAATGATTTGCCTGATAGAATCCAGCCGTCATAAATACCCAGTTATCCGTGACATCTGAACAATAATAAAACTGAAATATTTTTCTTTTTTTAACGTACCTACAAGCTTCTTTAATATTCATAATAGATTCCATAAGTCCATCCATTCACTTGTCCGTGTGTGCTTGTGCTAATGTCCCCATCCCCGTCCACTAATCTGTCTTTTCTCCCAAACTGCACAAGAAAATAGCCAGAAAATTAGCAAGTAAACTGCTGGTCTCTTAGAACCTCCTCTCTAAAACCTTCACTATGAGGTCTGGGGAAAGAAGGCACAAGAGCAACAACCCTATGAAAATTAAAATGTTCAATTTTGATGAAATTTAAACATAATTTTAGACATTCTAAATAAAGGACTGTTTATGTTATGGATGTTTGGTTTTGAAGCTTATTATTTGTATAATTTTTGTCATCCATACGTTTAATTTCTATTGAAGTAATTTCAGTATTTCCCCATTACCCTAGCTTATAACTAAACTACTAACCCGGGCAATGTCAGGTACTTCAGTCGGTCTTATCTAAAAGCATAAATCTATTTCTAATAAAACCTCGATCATCACTGCAACACGACAATTACTAAAAACGATGTCCCTTTTCACTGCCTTGTCCTTGGACCCCCATCAAATGAAACTGTCAAACTGGAGCGTGTGTAATCCACAGATATCACATTTGTATTCAGCTAAGATGTTGTGTCGAACTCAATCACACAAGGGCCCAACATCGTTTAACAGTCTGTAGCGCTGCGCAACAAAACTTGCTTACCAAACTCTTTAGCAGGAAGTACGAGTCATACTGTGACATTTTCTTTTCATTCTTGGAGGCTTGATCTATGAGTTTTAAAGGAAGCCTCTGTATAATGGTTGACATCAATAATCTGTGTCTTAGCTTATCTTAAACACTAATAGCCTTATAAATCATGATATGTATGCCGACCACTCGGCAGACCAAATAATGTCTTTGTGTCTTTGAACTCTTATGTCTAGATCACATCCGAGGGTGGCCCCCAGCCGGAGTCCAAAATCCTTTTTTCCATTTCCAATGAGGATATTGCGCAGGTGAACCACATGGGACACGTCAGTGGCGTGAGCATCGGGAACGTCTCTGTGACTGGCCTGGTCCAAGCTGTGGACGCGGAGACGGGGAGCGTTGTCGTCGTGTCCCAGGTAGAAGAAAATGCTATTTATATATATATATTTTTTTTTTATTATATATATATTTTATTTTTATATTTTTCTTTGTCTAATATTCTGATTTATTTGATTCATTTATTCAGGATAGGGTGGAAGTTGAGGTGGTGCGACTGGTGGCGATTCGAATCAAAGCCCCCGTCACCAGAATAAAGAGTGACTCGAAGGTGAGGTCGGACAAGAAAATGACGAAACGCTTTTTTGTCTCTGACTTCATTTACTTGCCGCCAGATGCCTGTTTACGTAATGGGCCTGACCAGCAAACAGACGCCCTTCACTTTTGGGAGTGCTCTTCCTGGCCTCGTCTTTGAGTGGTCCACTACCAAAAGAGACATTTTGGACGTCCAGGCCAGACACTCGGAGGTGTGTTTGAACGATTGTCCTTTTCGGTTTCTTGCAAATGCAATTCATCCATTTCTCTCCGAAGGCAAACGTGGAGCTGCTGTCCCAGCACAACTTTGGCATGATGGTGACGGGCCGGACACGAGGACGCACCGGACTGAAGGTCGTGCTCAAAGCCGTTAACCCTATGGCCGGTCAGCTGATTGATGATCTGCCGGAGCTTATGGACGAGATCCAGATTCAGGTACATTCTAACTCAACAAGGCCTTCTGATATAACGTGTTAAAATATTTAAAAAAAGTTGAAATCTTCTCAAACATCGTGAGGTGCTTCGACAGACTTCAGATTAGTCATAGTTGTCTGTATCCACCTTCGAGTGCGAGTGCCAAACATCATAGGACGGTTAAAGCACCCCAGTGATGAGACTTTTTATCTTTGATCAAGGTCTATGACACGCTGCACGTTCTTAATCCCCAAGTGAAGGCTGATGATATCCTCATGGCGCCCAATTCAGTCCTAAAACTTAAAACCAACAGGTGAGTTCAGGCAGAACTATGCGTTATTTGCATATTTGATGTGTATTTGTTTTTTCAAAGGGATGATGCCGATGGGCTGTTCTACCAAATTCTGCCTTACGCCGATCAGACGGCTGTGGCTCAAGTCGACGACAAAGGTTTCCTCACGTCTGGACCCAACACGGGCATCTCTACGCTGCAGATCACCTCCCAGGAAATATTCGGTGTCAATCAAACTCTCATCCTCGCCGTGAAGGTCAGTGTCGGGGCGGCCGGATGTTAAGAATGTCAGCGTTTTTGAATTGGTTTGGTAGTGTAAAGGTGATTTATGGTTTATTTGATTGAGAAGGTCAGTTTTTTATGTGAGGTCTGGGGAAACGGTATTACCTGTAACACGCTAAGAGAAGTCTGTACAAACACTCTGTCTTTTTTATGTTCTTTATTTCTTATTTACGATGACGGTGTACTTCACTTTTCACCCTCAATCCTCATAATATTTGCCGTTTCGTTTTAATCGGGTCATGGCTTTTTTTCCCTTGTCAGGATTTTTCTTCTTTTTAAAATGTCTAACAAAGTGGGGTTTACTAGGTCATTGTACTTGTAAATAAGGTCACCGGCCTCGGAGTCGGATAAAGTAATTAAGATTTTGTCCTTCTATTTCCCGGCTTACGCAGGTGATGCCCGTGTCCTACTTGCGCTTCAGCGCCAGTCCTGTCGTCCACACGGCGACTCAAGAGAGCCAAAGAGCCTTCCCTCTCGGAGCGACTCTTACCTTCATCATCCACTCTCACGCCAGCACCGGCGAGACCCTGCACTCCTCCAACTCCCACCTCAGATTCTCCAACAATCGGTCAGTCTTCCGAACCACCTGAGTTTGTTTATTTCATGCCTGAATTTTCTGCCTCTGTGTTGTCGGGAAACGAACACAAAATAATTAATTTGGCAGTCTGGTGCTCAAAAGAACGAGTTTTTTTAATTTGGTTGTCAATATGTTACCGGCGTCTTTTTCCTCGCCGCACAGATGTTCGTCTGAAAGACGTAGCAAGATAATGATGATGAAGGCACTTGGTGGAGCTGTTAGAAGAGTTTGGTCATTACAAAGTTTTTCCCGGTAGATTGGTCCTGTTTTTGTACTGACTTGAACCAAAATTTCACATCTAAAATGATTGCTTGATACACTTTCTTCTTGATTCCTTTAGTCGAGCTCAGCTGTTCAATGATGTAGACTGATATTTCGACGAAGACGGGAACATATTTAGGGATGATTCCCGTGATTCATAGACGGTGAACGGGGGCAGATTATAGACTCTTCACTCTCCCTGTGGCAGAAGATAATTCTCTGTATCATTTGTCACTGTCTGAGTACTTTCTTTGAAAACTCCCCTTCACTCCGCTGCCCTCTCACCACAATCAATTCTTGGGTCGACCATGTTTTCTGTTCTTTATTTTCCCTTGGCACTCTCCTCCTGCTGCAGGTTAAAGCCCTCGTCTCTCGGCTTAAGAAACTCCCCTCTTTAAGGAACTCCGAGTGCAAAAGAGAGATAGTGTTCTCTGTGCATCTAAGTTAACTTGAGTGACATTCGCTTGCATTTGGTTTCCTGAAATTTTGAGGGACAAATTATTGTTTCACGACACAGATGCTCCAGAGACCTTAAAGGCTGATGCGCAACTCGTCCTCAGCCGGATGTTTTAATTGATGATCCGAGAACATTGGCAGCGGTCCGACCAGTCGATCTGGATTAGCATTATAAGCAATTATCTCCTATCTGTCCGGCAGGGATGACCTGGTCCAGGTCGCCCCGGGGCCCAGAAACCACACTCTGACCATCAAGACGCTCAATGTCGGCCTCACCCTCCTGGCTGTGCGGGACAATGAAAACACTGGCGCGGCGGATTTCATCCCGCTTCCCGTTGAGCACGCCATCGACCCGGCCGAGGCGGAGAGACTGGTGGTGGGAGATGTGGTCTGTTTCAATGCTCCGCTCGTCAGCCAAGACGGTGAGAATGTGGTTCCGTCTGCACTTTTTTTTTTTTTTTAAATGTTAAAATCAATGACGTTGTTGACAAATAATCCGTTGGTCAGTTTTGACTTGTAAATGCCTTCTTTTTTTTTTTGCTGCATTGACAATGTTGCAGTCCACGATCAATCAACACATTTGCACAATCCAAACACTTGAGTTTCATCAAGCGAAGCTTCCTGGTTGAGTTCCAAAACACTACTTCCTAAATCAATGTAATGCATTATTAGTTACCGAGGCCCAGAGAAACGGCGCCACATCTGAGATGAGCTAAACATGATCGATAATAATAAAAATCATAATATTGATAATGGAATGATGTGGATCCAAAGAATCGTGTGCTGTGAATGTTTTTATTCGGTTATATTTCCTGCATATGTATTTCATTTGAGGTACTTTGTGGTGTCTCTACAGGTACTCAGGGTATGTGGCGCTCCACTGATAACACCGTCCTCCAGGTAGACGCCAAGAGCGGCGCTGCCGTAGCACGAAACTCGGGAGTTGCATCTCTATACTACGAGGTTCCAGGCATTTTGAAAACCTACAGAGAGGTATGCAATCTTCAGTTTTTCTCTCGTGTTAACAGGAATATTTTTATTAAAGCAGCAATACATGTGATTTAAGATGTTGTTTCTGGCTCCCCCCAGTGTCAGATGAGTGTAACTGCGATGTCGTAGCGCCTCTATTGCGAACCACAATGCGTTGTTTACATATTGTTGGACAACTTTCTGGTTTGATCTTCTTGGTAACTTCAAAAAGTTTCTTAGGAATTCACTTAAAAATACTGTCTCTGACACACTGATGTAAAACAGTAAATGGTCACATGACGCTCACTGACGCAAGTCTTTGTCAAAGTTACGTAGCAAAGAGCACCCTTAAAATAATAGCTGGAGAGCTCTACTTTACAGGTCCTGATTATTCTAAATGAATAGATCAGATAAGATGTGAAAAAATAATAATGTCAAAATGTTAAGTAGTGCTTTAATGAGTCATAAACACTCAGACACGAGTGTGATGGATGAGCTACACCAACCAGATTAAGTGTTCTAATTATGCAAATCCGTGTCTGTGGTCATCACCTCGGGCATATCAATCCTAAAGCCATACATCATGATGACTAACATAGCCACCGCTCTAAAGTTCCTCTTATCTTGTCGAAGCTGCAAATCTTTTTGCGGAGATGGTTCTTTATTTCACTTCCCCTCTGAGTTCCTATCACATTTGGTCGTCAGGTTCCGCCTGTTTTCTGAATAAAACCAGTAAATATCTTTAACAAGTCCAAGGTGTCAACGTTGATTATAGCGTGTGCAGAAAATACGACTGTGATTAATGTTTGTCATTAATCAAAGTGGCAGCTTTGCATTAAGTTTGTAACGTAAACTATTGTGCATATGAACCAGGCGTGTTTAGAGCTGAATCTGAATTATTGCTCATTTAATCGTCTTCATTCTGTAGGTTTCGGTGGAAGCGGCTAAGAAAACGTCAGCAGTGGCTCAACCCTCGCCAGTCAGGAATGGAAAGGACACAAGAGTTCTACTGTCGACGAGAGAACAAGGAAACAACCTGATCGGTACTTTTTACTATCATGCAAATCATTATTATACATTTCTACTTCCTGCTCTCTGTTGTTTATCTCCTGGATCGGTTTGAACTCAAAAGCAATTTATGAAATTGTGTCAAAAACAAACCTAATTTGGCTATAAATGTGGAGGTCTGAGCTTGAATTAATGCTTTTTCAACTACTTTTATGCTGACAACAAGCCCATGAATCACTGCTATTGTTGGTATTCTTTTTAAAAACTCGAAAACAAAAGATTCTCTGATGTTTACTGGGCTGCACCAAGTAGCTTGATGAACTCTGAGAGTAAAAGAAACAAATGTGTTGCAAACACAATACTACAAGTTACCAAACTTACAAATGACTGTAGTTACTTAGCATTTCATCTAGAGGTTTGTATCGTCACGAATCTGCTGATTACGATCCTAGGACAACGATACAAAATATTGTGATACTTTAGTAACAAGGATGTATGTGTAGTATTTTTGAGTACTTGACTCTAGTGTTGGGAAATTTACAGACCACATGACTCTTGACAAAGTCGTAACTGCTTTCATTTGTTTTGAAACCAAAATATATCCAAACATCAGCTTTAAAAGCAGGAGTCAACTTCATCCTCTCATCCTCAGTCGTCACCTGTGCTTCAAAGGATTTCAATGTTCATTTTGCTTTGCAGGACGTAATGACTGCTGCCATCTAGCGGCCGGAAGTTATATTGCAACACAGAAATGAACCAACACTGTGAATACTTGCATGTAGATTGTAAAAAAAAAAAAAAAATTGAATTATTTTATTTTACACACATATTATTGAACTATTAAACATAAAAAATATAATAATAATTAATAATAAAATAATGAATACAGTGCTGTCGAATATACAGCAAAATCATATCGAAATTTCGTAACACTTATCCTAGGATTTAATTTCATCCTAGAACTTGAATAAATATGCGTGTGGTTAGCTCCTGCTAAAAAGGTTGAAGCCGTCAGAGGAAACTTGTATTTCTCATAAAAATACCACCAAATCATCTGATGTGTTGACAGCATATTTGATTTTTTGAAACACCTCCATCACGACCGTTGCCTCAATGGACAAATACCGACTCGCATTAACAGGTTGTGACAAATAGACGAGTTGACAGATTTATGACGGCAAAGAAAAAGTCTGGTCCAGATAAAGGCGGTCGCTGGAGATTGTGGCTTTTAGGATGTTTGATATTTTAGGTGTCGGGATATATTGTTGAAGCCTCAACACATTCATCAAGTGTGTCATCACTTCTCTTGAGCAGATGTTTTATAAGGAGATTAAATGTAACCCATTCATCACGATTAGTCTCTACCTGACTTGGTTATTGTTCATCTTCAGCAGGACATTATTCTTTGTGTTTCTCTGCCTCCGCAGGAACCTGCTCCTCGGTCCAGACCGAAGCCATCTCCGCTCTGCAGCCGGAAACTCTGCTGGACTGCGCCCTCAGCTTCACCGACGACGCCGTTGATTTCCCCGCCGACAGCGTCTTGATGAAGCAGACCAGCTTCGACTCCAGTCTGGGTGAGAAGCCGCGTCCTTCTTCTTCCATAACGTGTTTTAAAAGGAAGTTGAGCGTCTGGTAAACACACTGCAGGAAGTGGGAACATGTTTTTCCGAGGCTGGGATAACAAGGCTGCGTGTCAAACTGAGGGATTAATACGCGTCTGGACAGATGCGGTTCTGAGGACTTGATCAATGCCTCATGAAAGGAGTTGGGCAGTGACCATAAAAACATGTCCCAGTGATGAATGGAGAGCAAAAGACTTCCTGTTGCTCCAGAGCTCATCTGTGGTTTGGGACTTCACAGGCGTCAGAAAACGTCCTAATGAGATTATTTGTCATCTTGAAATATACGGACATGAGAGATCCAACGTTGAATCCGTCGCTCTTTCCTTCCTTCAGGACTCTACGTTTGCTCCGTGACCTTCCAGCCCATGACCGACCAGCAGACCCGCGTGCTGAGCACGTCCATGACCAACCTGCTGGTGAAGGCGGACCTGCATCGCAGCACCTTCGCAGGGGACCACGTCAGCGCCAGGCTGCCCATAGAACCCGGGCTGTACGCGGACCAGAAGGAGCTGCTGCTCTCCAGCCAGCACCGCTCGGCTGAGCTCACGGTCTTCGGGCCGCCGGACGCCTTGTCGGATCTCCAGGTGCAGCATCCACGGCAGAAATGGATATTTAACATGTTACCATCTCAACATGGACTTGAATCTACTTTGATCCTGAGACAAATTTTTTAAAAAGTGTCCGTGTGTTCCCAGGCCGTGACGTCTACGCCGGCCATCACCGTGGAGGAGAAGGAGGTGCATCACAGCGTCCCCTATTACTCCAAGTTCACCGTCATCGGCCTCGACCTTGAAGACGTCACGTTGGCCACAGTCACCATATGGAGCACCTCCTCGGGCCAGAGCCTCGTCATCCCGGTCACTTGCACATACGGTCAGTTCGGCTCCAGCACACTTAACTACATGTTTAATGCACGTCTGAAACATTTTCTTGTTGCCCCGAGTCTAGTTTTCTTGAGGTTTCTGCTCCACATGAAGTGGGTCAAAAGTACTTTGAGACTTCTTAAAAGTTACCAGGAAGATAATACCAGAACAGACGAGAGCTTTTATCCTGTTTTGTAAACAAATACACTCATTGTAGCTACACTTTTCGGACACTAGGGGGAGTCAGAAACTATGTTTTAAATTCCGACCACTGATCCCTACGCTTTATGTCACAATAGAAATCCAGTCATTCGACTACCACCTGATGTTCTTCATGTTCTTCACGCTTCTGGCTTGCACGGCCATCGTGGTCATCGGTAAGTCACTCGACGTCGTCGCTCCGCTCCCTTTGATCCGCTCGACCTTTAACCTTCTGGTCCACTTCTTGCAGTCACCAACTCTGTGTTGTCGCAACGACAAGTCTATTACAACCCCTCGTACCTCCTGAAGACGCCCAATCAGAGTAAGCAACGTTTACGTTCTTATTATCTCTAACTTTGTTATTGCTTTTAGAAAAATTGTTTTTCTCTACTCGGAAAATACGGGATATATGCCGAATAACTTGTTCAAAAACTTGAGAGAATTACTGTCATACATACCTAATTTGATAATACGTATTTTTTCTGTCTTCTATAATGATTGCTTTCTAAATCATGATGGTTCCAAATGAAAACGGTTCCAAACAGTAACTGTATTGAATTGACATTGCAATTATCCTACTCCGCCACAAGGGGGAGACAGACACCATTTCATAAAAACTTCAGATCAGGCCTTTTAAAGGAGAAAAACGGATGATAATTCAACATGAATTCCTTATTTTCAATCACACCATCATGATCTCGTAACGGATTGTTCTGTCGATCACTCGTTCTGGCTCAGGTGTTCTCAACAGTCCAGCGGGGAAACCTTTCAACCAGCCAACGACTCCGTCGCCCGGAAACAACTCGAAGATCCGACTCTTCTCCACGAGCTACTGAAGCGTCAAAAGGCCTCTAAACAGACTGAATGTGACTCGGGTGCATCGCCTCAGATCACCTGCTGTTTGTGCTCATATCGTCCGTGTTTCCTTCACTCCGAGTGTTTTTACTGAAGCCACTGAGTTGCCTATAATCAGCCGACTTTCTTCTTTTGCTTTGTTTGATTTTAATTTGTGGGATTGAAAAAAAAAACTCAGGAGCCTTAATCTCGTACCGTCGCGTGAGAATCATTAACGATGTCAAAACCTTCCGACCGTCCCTGACGAGTGTGTTTGCGTCAGTGCTTTGTTTTTGTTAGAACTTGAACCTCCGTCGTCACGACACATGAAGTCTGGTTAATGTGAATGTTTCATTTCAAATGTGATTTCGGTTCATTTCCGAGGCGACTGTAGCAACTTGACGCCGAGTACCAGGAGTATGATTTAAAAAGAGCTATTTTTGTATTGGATTTGTATTTATGTGATCTGATGTGTTTCTTCCTGATAATATAATCTGACGTTTCTAAAGTTTCTGCCTTTTTCCTTCACTTGCTCTACATGTGTGTTATCAGGATTAGAACCTGGTTCCGTGGGACAAGTTCCCCAAAAAATACATCTTTGTTTTTTTACAGTCAGTTTGCTTACAATTTAATTCATTTTCTACCATAGTTAATTTTATTTAATTAAAGTTAATTTCTTATTTTGAATTTTGATTTCATTTCTTATTTTATCATTTTATTTTTCCATATACGGATATATATCCGTTATTTATTTACTTATTTTAAAATATATTCTCAACTTTTTTCTAAAATAAATGTACATCTTAAAATTTGCCTATTATTTTAAATTTGTTGGATGTATTTATACACTTAATATATATGTAATTTAATCTCTTCTTTTACATCTTTCACTTTTTCATTTTATCGTTTATACAATTAAGTTGTGTATTTTGCTTTTCTTTAATGTTTTTAAATGTGTTATATTCAGCATCTTTCCATTTTGTTTATTTGAATTATTCTGGTTAATTTTTTATTTTTTTTCATACATTTTTTAATATTTTCCAAAATATTTTTATTTTATATTCCAAAGTATATATGATCAGATTTTTGTTCCTCCCTTAATTTTATTTAAATGTATTATTTTACTATAACTTCCTTTCATCATTTTTTCATTCTTTTTATATACGACTAGTTTTATCTTTAGAATTAAATTATATATATTTTTTTTACTTGCTGTATTTCCTGCTTGTTTTACTTTACAAATTTGACTATTTCTTTAATTCTTGTCAATATTATGGTTTAAAATATGTTCGACCTGTTTATCCAGCCCTTCTTTTCTTCTGCCATAAAGAGGTAATAATAATGACGGTTCAAGAACACAATGGTGTTGACTCATGTGGTTAGAGGTGTGTGTGTTTGTATGTGTGTGTGTGCTCCACCTTCATGTACCATGATTCAGCAACATTTATTTTAATTACGGGAATACTTTTCTTAAAACAGAAGCTTTAATATTAAATAAAAAGATCATTGGATTTTAATCTTCAATGTAAAGCTCCATCAAACTTCCTTCCTGTCCGTGCTTTTAATGCGACTTCATTTCATCATTTGTTTCCTCCTGAACCCGACGCTGCTTTTATGAGCCGTAGAATGAACAGCTACGAGATGAACGAGAGCTCGCCCGGCTCGCCGACACACACTCCTCGGTGGGTCACAACCAGATGGTCGTGTGTTCCAGTCCCCCAGGATGTGTAAAAGGTCTGAGACCTCTGATCAAATCCCTCCATCTGTGTGTGCAGCCCTGCTGCCTGTCGCCTCCTCATCTGTATGCCCTCGGCGTGTCTGCAGCTGCTCCAGCAGCAGGAGTAGATGTACAGTCTGGATTAACAAACCTGGAATTCTTTGAATATCTGTTTATTTTGGGTGTAATTCTGACCGAGCGTCCTCCATTGTCGCCTCCCTTCAAATCTCCCGCTGCTGAGAACTATGGCCTCAGACTCCCAGGTCCTCTTGAACCCCGAGCACGAGGCTGGAGAGCTGCAGATTGGAACGGCCATGGAGGATGATGAAGGCCACGGAACATCGGCGGCTGAAGTCTGTGCCTCGTAACATGTTAATGTCTCCGGTCAGCCGGCTGCAGCTTGTTCTCCTCCGGCTGCTGCAAAGCCCTCAATTTCATGGACAGCAGCCTCGGCTACTGTTCCACTCAGGAATACTGATGCTCACCTTTGGAATGAACTTTGGGACTTGAGTGGAAAATCTCTGCTTGTTTCTGGGTGTCGTTGCTGAGCAGTGAACTGTTGAGTTCGTAGATGCTGGAGAAAATATGAATTTGTTCCTTTTTTAATGTAGTTATTTGGAAAATCAACTGACGCTGTGTAAAGAAAACACAAAAATCAAACAAATCAAAATAACATTTTAAATAAAACTATTTAAAAAGAGCTTTAATTAAACATAATTCCATGTTTAAAAAGTAGCATTTTAAATAAACACTTTTTTAAAACAAATAAAATATACACAAATAATAGTTTTACAAAGTAGCAATCTGTATAAACACTGTGTAAAAAAATAAATAATAAAAGAACACAAATAATAGTTTTAAAAAGTAGAATTCTGTATAAACACTGTGTGACAAAATAAAATAAACACAAATTATAGTTTTACAAAGTAGCATAATGTTTATACACTGTATAAAAAAATGTAATAAACACAAATGATAGTTTTACAAATTAGCAATCTGCATAAACACTGTGTAAAAAAAATAAAATAAAAGAACACAAATAATAGTTTTACAAAGTAGCATTCTACATAGAACCGCTTATTTAATTGTATTTATTTATTTATAAAATAAACTAGTGTTCTAAATTAAACAAAGTTTAAAAAAAATAAAAAATGAGTTTTTGCATGAAAATGTGTCAAATAGATAATTAAAACATACTAAAAATGATAATTCCCAAACCTTTAATCACACCTGACACCAGGGGGCGCCTAATGGGTAGAGAGTTAGTTCGGTAAGTTTATAAAGATCACCAAATAATAAATAATCGTTAATATGCAGCTAATAAAAAAGTATTTTATTACTATTGATGTGATCCCAGGTCTGAAGAACCATGAAATATTGAGGAAGTGATAAAAAAGTTGGCAGAAATGTGAAAATAAAAGCGAATTTAAGCAATAAAACCCTGGGGCTCCTCTAATAGTTGATGTAAACGCCTTTTTTCACGCATATCAACCCTTGAAGTGAGATTGAGTTGCGATCTTACGACACTGAGCCTTCAGGAGGATCATAGTCAGAGCCTCCAAGTTTGTCTTACAAATATATATTACAAGGCGAGTAATTTAAACAAAAATATTGTCTATATAATAAGCTTTTGGACACAACACAAGCAGTAAAGTGACAAAACAATTGTATTAAAGTGAGTTTGATCCTTTATGGACTTAAATAGTAAACTATTAAATAGCATTTTTGTTGAAAAAAAAGAAAAGGTAAGGGGAATAAAATGACAACTTTCACATAGAAAACATAGCAAAAATGCAATCATATTAAAAATAAGTGCATGAGAAATCAAGACTTATATTTATATCCTTAAAAAAAACTCGACATTAGAAATTGTTCTGGAAAAACTTATATAAGTCAATATTTTAAGCATGTTTTTAGCAGAATATCTCAGGCTATAAGCAATTAACTTGTTTCAATGAGGAAAGACTTCAAGGCATGAGATGAAAAACTGGGATCTTTAGCTACAAACAAACTTAAAATATAGATTTATTAAAGTATTTTCCATAACAATGGCTTCAATACAAGATGGACGTTACACAAAAACAGTATGAAGGTATTTGGATGTTTTTAAGTTTGTCTTTTAAAAAGCCACTTATATGTTGATTTAAGTGTGTCTTAAATAGATGTTGGACTCTATTGTACTCATAAGTATGTGTTTGTTTGTCCAAAACTCTAATTTCATTCAAATATTTACATTAGAAAACACTTTTTTTCTGAAAATGAAATCTTGATTACCACGACCACACCCACTCTGCTGTGATTGGTCAAAGCGTCGAGGTTTGTCGATAAAGACGAATAATACTGAGCTCCATTCACTACATTAAAATGAACAAACATTTTTGACTATAATTCTAAAAAGGAACAGATTAATCTGAAAATAATCGCAACTCTTGGTCAAAAATAGAAAAAATATTAACTATACATTGAAAAGGTGAGTATTTACCAAACACCAAAAAAAACTAGAATAAAAACGAGTTCAGGTTTTAAAATACATATAAAAATCGTATTAAATTTGCATATTTATTATTTTTTATGACGTCATCGCGGTCGCCTAGGTAAGCGACTTATTCAAACTTATTTTTAAAAAATTCAAAAAATGTAAAAACTTTTTTCCCCCCAACAACTTAATCTTACAGTAAATAAAAACACATTAATATTTATTCTCTGAATATCTCCGGGAGGGAACTCGGCGCCAGTGACGCAGCCATGACGCTTCTCCCACTACGACCCGCAGACTCATAAACTTGAAAACTCCTCCCACTCGACGTCTGTTTACCCGAAAAAAGTCACGGCGTGGACGCGAGACTCTCACGCACACACACGGGAGATGTCACGGCGGCGGCAGACGCGCGCCTGACCAGGGGGGAGAGAGGATGTCTCCCGTCCACGTCCTCGCACTTCCGGCTTCATCAACTCGCTCCTCGCCGCCGAACATGGCGAGACTCGCTTCCCTCCTTCGGGTTTCTTCGTGAAGAGACGCCGAAAAGCGCCGAAGGCATGGAGAGCCCGAGGAGCGAGACCCCGAGCCGGGCTGCGGAATATCTGACGGAGCTGAACCGGATCATCGAGACCCAGCAGGGGCTCCTGGAGCGGCAGCGGCTGAGGATCGAGCAGCTGGAGCAGCAAGTGTCGGACCTGTGCTCGGAGAACGTGTGTCTGAAGGAGCGGTACCAGCGGCACCTGGCCACCTGCAGGCTGGTCTCGCTGGGGGCCATCGACGAGGACCAGCGCCCCGAGAAGTAAGTCCTGTTGAGCGGGTGTCAGGGACGGGAAGTGAAGGGAGTTTTCAGACGCGGATACTGCAGCAAGATCCAGGCTCAAGTATGACTTTATAACAATTAATAAATTAGTCTAAATAACTTAAAATATTGTAATGTCGACCCAGTTAAAAACATTTGAACACAAGCTCCCCCCAAAAAATATGCATAAAAGTCTGATTTAAAATAAAAAAAAAGCCACTTATATGTTGATTTAAGTGTGTCTTAAATAGACGTTGGACTCAATTGTAAGTAAGTAATTTTTATTTGTATAGCGCTTTTCCAGACCAGGGTCACAAAGCGCTTAAAAAATCAAAAGAATATTCAATAAAGTATATACTTTAAAGATCAAGATAAAACTGATAACACAACAGGAGTTCCAAGAAAATCAAGGAAAAGCCTGAACAAAATAAAAACGTCTTAAGATGTTTCTTAAAGGAGTCATCTCGCCTGCAGCGAGAATTCTGACCCGCTCCACCAGTATGTGTTTGTTTATACAAAACTATCTTTTTTCATTCAAATATTTACATTAGAAAACACTTTTTTCTAAGAGAGAGATTAAATCTTGATTACCGCGACCACACCCACTCTGCTGTGATTGGTCAAAGCGTCGAGGTTTGTCACGCGGCGTCATTACTCCTCAAGGCGCCTCCAAGGGACTCTTGGTATAAACAAAGCGGGGTGTGTGATTACAGCTGGCTGGAGGAGGAGTGAAGCCATCGTTAGGTCGTAATGGACTCCGCTCTCGTAACCTCTCGTTTGCCGAGATTTCAGACGGGGAGAGCTTTATAAAGTATTAAGTTCAAATCATGGTCATGATGAGAGACTTACTGCATCTTGGAGAGGAAGATTTCAATATTTGAAACTTGTGTTTGAGTCAGGAGAGTTTGGTTTTCACGCTAGTTGCCTTGTAAGTAAACATTAGATATGCCTGAGAGAACGCAGACCACTGCCAATTAGCTCATTTTTAGCCTTTCATTTAAAAAAAAAAATCCTGTCATAACTGTTTTTTCTTGTATTTTTTTCATTTGATCTAATTCCTGTCATGTTTTGTACTTCAAATTTAGACAACAACAATATCATCATTTTCAATGAGGCAAATTAGAGTTGTTTACACATTTAGACTAAAAATGTTTATGAATATAATAATAAAACTTATTTCGCTGGTAGACAATTAAACGTATTAACATGATTCTTTTAAAAAAAAAAAAGTCGTCAATTTAAACTACAAAAAACAATGCTACCTTTCATAATGTTATTTTTATGGCCTTATTTTTATTATTACTTGTGTATTTTTCATTAATATACCTTCACCAGTGACACACAATATTTGATATCTTTTTAATTTTACTTTATATATTTTTAACTCAGCAGAGTACAGTTGCAGAACTTGCTGGAACAACACAAAACAAACGAAGAATGCAGTTAGTAGAGTTCTCCCTGTAGCTCTTTGTAATCCTTCAAAAGATGTTTAGATCCAGATGGTAATCTCAAACTCACCTCAACCATTTTTTTTAGTGACTAGTTTAAAGACAGACATTCACTTTTTAAGCTTGGAACGTTGCAGACGACACACTCTCTCCATCAATCTGCCGGATCATGCAACGCTGCCTGACCTTTGTCGTCCGGTACTGTCCCGGTGCCGCTGAGATCACTGGATCAATACTGATGACTCATGAGCCGTTTCTCCGGCTGATAATGTCCAGACTGCGGAGATTAGGACGTACTTTAACTTTGACCTTTTACTACACTTTCTATAAATCTCTCCAACATCGCAGTTCGAACCAATGCGTCCGGACGCATGTCCAGCAGACGATGAGAAGTTGACGCAGGAATTTAAATGCTGGTCACAGGTTTAAATGATGAATTCTTGTAGAATTCCTGCTGCCCTTTTTTTTTTCTTTTTTTTTTTCTGTCACTTACTGAGGTCAAAGTTGAACCAGAGCTGTCCAGATCTGCAGCAGACGCTCCAATAATTGGTTTCTCCCTCAACGCTTCTAATCTGCACCTATTCCCAGATGATACGTCGCAGCTATACCTTTAGAAAAAAAAACTCATTTTAATTAACCGAAAAAACACTGAATATAATCGCGAACCTGAAACAGTATTGTGTCACCAGATTACAGAATGTTTGAGTGGAGCTTGTATTTGTGTGTTAAATGTAATCAAAATGTACTTTTTTATGCACACGGAGAAAAGAAGGTTGTTGTTTTTTATCTTAAATTGGTAATTAATTTGAATTTTGTTTGTTTTTAGCTCCTCGGAAAATGTATTTTTCAATTTCTCACTCATAAACAAACAGTCTTAGTACATATGCTAACTGCGAAAGGCTCTTCTTCAGCTGCTAACATCTAAAAATGTTTTCCTTTGTCGCTAACATTAGCTTCTACAACTTATTCCATATATATTGTTTTTATTTACGTTGTGTTTAAATAACGTATTTCAACGTTTAACTTTCTGAACTCAGGTTTCCTCCCACATTCTAAATTAAATAAAATTCAATTAAATCAAAACATTGAAATGGATACCTTTGATATTGTTCATTATTTAACCTAATAATTCTGTAATAATTATCAAAGATTACTATTAAACTATGATAAAAGACAATTCAATAATACTTGATGATTTTTAAAAAAATTGATGATTCAAATATTTTTTTAATAAAATAAAAAAAACAAACAATCTTATTAAAGAAAATGAATGAATTATTTAAAAAAACAAATGCGTAAAATGTCAAAAAATGTAAAATATTTATCTACAATACAAATCTACTTTGTTTTAAAACACAAAGTAGGTAATTTGATGCAGCCCTTAAATATCAACAGAATAAGAATAAGTTATAATAAAATTGAATGCTATATCATAGATTTTATGGCATTATAGTTACACTTGTCTGACACATGGGGTCGCCAGAAACGACATTTTAATTCTTAACTGTTGTGGCTTTAATGAAGACTAATACGTCCTAGTATAAAATGTGTATGAATTTCCTGTAGTTCCTGTAGTTGTGTGCGCTTGAACGGTTGTTTGTCCATGTGTATACCCAAGGCTATATGTTCAGGGTTACCCCTGCCTCTCACCCTGAGTAGCTTGGATAGATTCATGCTCCCAGCTGGCTCGTTATTGGGAATAAACGGTGGAAAATGGACGACTGAATGTAATGCATTTGGTAGTGGGTTGTTTGTTCAAACGGTGCTTTGAGTAAGTGGCGACAAAACTTCCGCTGGTGTAAAAAATGTCTCGCTCGGCGAGATATTTAATCCGACCAGACAGCAGCCGTCTGTTCTCGCGAAGACCCCGGAGCCCCGGCGTGTCTCCTGAA
Source organism: Callionymus lyra (assembly GCF_982586985.1). NCBI lineage: Eukaryota > Metazoa > Chordata > Actinopteri > Syngnathiformes > Callionymidae > Callionymus > Callionymus lyra. The sequence continues at coordinate 14,434,871 of NC_141836.1, read as the reverse complement.
CAGTAAAATCTAATCGTGATTGATCGGACATTTGTGTAGCGCGAGTCAATAGTGCTTTTATTCTTAAAGAAGTCTGCTGCCGGGGGAGGTTCAGAAGGAGTCGACTGCTCCTGTCGGGTAAATATTTGGAGCGTTTAGTGTCGTCGAAGAGACAATAATCAGTTATTTTTCAATCCAACAACATGAATTTCCCAAATGTAGCTCATGACTATATTTTTAAAGAAAAAGATCAGTGTTGACTTCAGAGCTCATCTCTCCTGCTGATGTTGTGTTTTATTCCAGCGCCAGCAGCCCAGATAAATCAAAGATTCTTGTTGGGAACAGTTGCTGCTGCTCCCACAGAGAAAAAACAAAAAACAAAAACACAAAATGGGCCAAAGCTTGTTGCAAAACAAGATTACATCATGAACTAATGAGCACGTTTGTGGTGTAATTGTCTCGTATTTGCATTCGGGAGTCACATGGTGTTGGTCATTTACCCAAATCACTTCCTCTCGCTCGCCTTGTTCGGGCTCTTGGCGCCTCAGGACCGGTTGTTGTTTGAAACTTGTGTGTGACGATTATAATTGTGCGTTTACTCTGCTTTCATTCAGGTGTTGTGATGACCACAGATATATTTTATCAGTGAAGGTCTTTTATTGCTACACTAGACCTAATAATGCATTTAATTCTTTAGTTTATACTTTATATTTTGAGTATTTTCCTGGTCGACTCTACTATCGAGTTAACAAAACTCTTTAAAATGTATTTTTTCTGCCCTTTCTAAGCAACATTGTGTTACCTCTGGGTCAAGGTCACCCAAAAGGCCCGAAAATAAATGTGTTTGAGCAATTGAGACGCAGAATTCAAAACTAATATTTAAAGTTTTTTTTAGTCTTTGTGTTGTCTCTGGGTCAAGGTGACCCGAAGGACTAAAAACAAAGGTGTGTGAGGTATCCCTTGTGTTGTCTCTGGGTCATGGTGACCCGAAGGCCTGAAAACAAATGTGTTTGTTGTATCCCTAGTGTTGTCTCAGGGTCAAGGTGACCAAAAGGGCTGAGAACAAATGTGTTTGTGGTATCCCTTGTGTTGTCTCAGGGTCAAGGTGATCCTGAGGTCTGAAAACAAATGTGTTTGTTGTAACCCTTGTGTTGTATTTGGGTCAAGGTGACCCACTAGTCCAAAAACAAATGTTTGTGGTAACCCTTGTGTAGTCTCAGGATCAAGGTGACCCAAAGGGCAGAAAACAAATGTGTTTGTGGTATCCCTTGTGTAGTCTCTGGGTCAAGGTGACCCAAAAGGCCCGAAAACAAATGTGTTTGAGGTATCCCTTGTCTTGTCTTTGTGTAAAGTTGAATGACCTCCACCACTGCTTATGTACTTATCAGGTACCATTGACCCTGAGATAACCGAAGGGTTAAAGACCTTGAGATACTTTAAGTCCTCTGCGTTAAAACCATGGTCTTTGATTTAGAGGAGCTGATACTCATCCCGAAAGCATTCCAAGGTTAAGCATGAGCCTCAAGACCAAAAGACGAAGAAACATTTCATTTCATTGAAAAAAAAAGCTTTAAAAGCTGAAAATACGAAGCGAGTTCATGTTTATTTTCTCATCAAACATTAACCTCGGCGAGGATCCGATGTTTCCCTCCCAGTGCGACAAAGAGGATTGATGTATGTGTGAAGCCTCGGCCGTCAGACGGGCCAGTGAAAGTCTTTCAATAAAATATGAACTCTTCAAAAAATCTCATGCTTCTAACAGAGATGCTTTTACACACAAGATGAATGTATTCGACCGATTCCAACCACTGTAAGACCTGTGAGGCACTGAAATATACATTAGAGTTGAAAAGCGAGTATTGGTTTTTAACCCGGCCTCCACCACTCTTTTAATCATGGATGAGATTCTATTCTTTCTTAAAACGCAACCTTCTTTTTCGCTCGTGTTGTTTATCAGGATTTTCCTTCCTCTCTGTAAAGACAGAAAGTTCAGTTCAGAGCAGGAAATGTGATGCACCGCTGATAATGAAACCTGCACTGCCAGGTCAACACATTTCCCGGTGAAATGTTCGCAAAACAGCAGGAACGCTCTGGGATTAGGTGTCCGGATGTGGAACAACCGCTCATCAAAGGGAGGAATTTTATTTGTTTTCCATGAACATGTGTGTCACTGGTGGCTTTCACCAGAGGGCGCTCCGATGTGCTTGTATGGCTTGTGTTAGGGATCAAATAATACGGAATCAAATTGAGATTTATGTGATATTTCCTGGATTTTAATTAATAGGTTTAATTTTCTTTTATTGGCTCTTTTAGATGAGTTCCAACTCATAACAAGACAATGCTACTGGTGCTTTGTATAGTGTTGATGATGGAGTTGCGTTTTACCTTTGCTGATAGCGACCAAATAAACAATCATATACACATAAATATATATATATGTATATTATGTTAGATTTGAAGTCAGGCTCTACTAATATTTAACTTCTCTTTGATTCAAACTCTATCAGACTAGACCCTATCGTTGATTCTTAGCTGAACAATTATAGCAGTTTTGTTATTAAACTGTAACTGTTAGCATCAAGTTAATCTTGTACTACTAAATATTTTCATGTAAAATCCTAAATTTGACAAGTACATTTACGTTTAAAGCACGGTCGACACACTTTTAAAGATATTTCATTATATTAACAACAGGAACTTCTATCTAGAGAGAATGGATCATCAATAGGAGACAACATTTTCTACACCAAATTCATAAATGGTTCCTTTTTTTTAATCCTCCTCGCTTTTTTTGTTAAATAATGTGACCATTATTATCTCTTCTGGCTTAAAAAGCAGTCAAATGCCAAAGCTATTACAATATCGTGGGGTGAATCAAAATGCAAGTGAATTTTCAAGCCATAAAAGTATGACTTTGAAGACGACTTTGTGATATATATTTATTAAAAGTCCTTAATTTCTATTAGATGCTATCTTGACAAATTTGACTTTATGGTTGTGAAGTTTGTTTGTTTAGCGACACAAACTGACAGCCCAATAGAGGAAGCGAACCGGGGGCAGGGTGCATCTTCGCCGTCATGGCAACGGACCCGTGAAAAGTTCCAGACATGACTTTTTGCGAGACAACAATTCGGAACACGGTCTGATTGTTGCCAGAAGTGAAAGCTTTGTCTGCGGTTAGAACGGAATCTGAGTAGTTTGGCCTCGTCATGGGGATGCTAACAATTCACTCCAACTATAGCAAAAGCGACGCTAGCTTGATACGCTAATTCTTGCAACAAGCAGAAAAAATTAAGTGTTTTTCCAATTCAATCCCTCTAATATCACTGTTTTTTATCACCGCTTGTAAACGGCGGCAGGCCATGCAACTGGGCAAACATTAGAAAACACTCGATCAAGTTCCTCTTGTTCAAGGCTCTCCGGGTTGGGTGCCATGTCAGCCCTTTAGTCCTAATAGGTTTCTGCTGACGCGTCATTTCTCCGGGTTTGTTTTTAGCCGCCTTCTACAGTTTCTCAACTCCCGTGAGATCTTTTTAGGATACAAACATGAAACCCAAGATTGTGAGGTAGCTTTATTTCGGGGGGGGGAATAAAGGGATATTTCATGTCTAGTTAAGCCCAAACCGGCTTCAATTTTGACCCCCGGGCGGGCACTTGACCGACCCGACTGATCCGAAGTTTAAAAGAAATGGCTCAGGGAATGTAACTAGAGAGGCTGCCGCTGATAAACCGCTAAAAGCCGAGTGCAGCGGAGGGTGGCGGTTTCATCAGGCAGTATCCACAGTGATCTGAACTTTTCCTCCGAGGTTTCAGACGGCAACTGTGTCGAAAAGTACTTTTCTTTCTAATCTTTGCGCCGGTAGATTTGTCTGCCAGCCGGTGTTTGACATTCACGGGTAGTTCCCAGGTACGAAAAGTCAGCCTCGTGCAAATAACGTTATTGGTTTTGACACCGTCGAATTATAAATCTCGGATGAGACGTAAATGTGCGAATTCCTCACACAATTGTGCGATTCTTTTTATTTAATTTATATAAGACTATAACTAGTTTGTGTTCAATTAAATATTCCTCTCAAGACTTCTATGCTTTAATATCAACATTTCAAGTCAAAAAATAAAATCAAGGTAACCATCCCAAACCGTTGCCAAAATCGGTAAATTTGAAATGTATTGTTTAGACAATGTCGGAAATGGAGCTTTATTCTTGCAAAGGTGGTTAAAAAAAACAGGACAACACAACTACGAGGCTAGCATTAGCAGTTGCTAACAAGTCTATGCTCACGGAGACGCATGTAAAACGCATCGTACAGAAGTTCGGTTGTTTTAACTTAATGCTAACATTTTTGGATGCATGCAAAGATTAACAATAGGACCGTTTTAACTTTAACTCAAGAGTTCTCGCATACCGTATTCTACTGTTGTCTTTAAAAAACTACTATTAACTTAGTAATGGTTACTCCTTTCAAGAGTAACTCAGTTACATAACTTTAACTAGTTAAAGTAAATAGTTACTTTAGAGAGGTAAGAGAGTGTTCAGGCAAGTGTAATGTTTGATGCTGTGATTAAACAAGTCAGGAAAAGGTAAGAATAATACATTAAATAAACAAGTACAAATACAATAAATTAGGTGTGCAACAATCTTTATTTTCGTGGCGCATACCGTTGTTAATTCTCTAAGAGTATTAACCAGGTTGATGCGGATTATTACCCATAGCGACCTTAACTCACGCAGAATTCACTATTTATTTTTATTATTAATCACATTGACATATTACTATTAAATGATAGCAATAATACTGAAACACACTGTATAAAAAATACAACGATCCTTAAAATAAAATAAAATAAAAAAGCAATACAAAATTCGGTTTTAAATAAATAAAAAAAATTAAAAAAGGAAATGCAGACAATGTGAATTAATCAAACCCACAATACTAACTTTACTTATCACTTTAATAAAAGGTTTTAATTTATGTTTTGCTTGACCGACGGCTCCTCTACGTACTTAGCCATTTATAGAAAGTCCATATGTTATCCGTGTGTTATTTGGTTAATTGAAGTGGTTAGCGTTCGGTTGTACAGATTTGCGTTTAGTTTTAAAATATTCTGCGCTCTTGAAAGCCATAACTCCCATCGTCAGGTTTCTTCCAGTCTCTTTCCTCCATGTACCTATTGTTAATTTATGTTAAGAGGGTAATAACTATATATATAATAACTCTATCTATTTATCGTCATGAATGTAAATAGTGTTGTGTAAAAACAAAAAATTAACAAAAGTTAACTTAACTAAAATTAAAAAGTAACAAGCCTGTTTAAATTGCAGCAATGATTAATTAGTTAAAACAATTGTTGCATCAAAATGTAACATTGTATTCTTAATTAAAAGTATTTAACTGAAATATAAATGTTGTCCTTTGATTCTTTCAATCAACCGTGTGAAGTGAACAACCTCTCAGAGAGTTGGTGTGTTTGCGTAAACACATAAAATATGGAGGGGACCCTGCACCTGTTTCCTGGAAGGAATCGCAGATGTCGTTGTAGCGCATCGAAGCTGCGACCCTGCAATGGTGCCTCTTCATTGACTTAACATTAGTTATCTTTGCCGCATGCTGTGTCAACTCAATGAATGAGGGATTGGTCCGTTGGAACCTGTGCTTTTATCACTGGCCACATATAAACATACTGTTACCAGAAGCTGCCTGCATGCTCGATAAAAATTGCTTCACGAAAAGACTTCCAGACTTGGCAATCCAACACCATCAATCCAACACCACCATCATCATCATCAGTGCCAAAACAGCAAGTTTATTATTTTAGAGTTGTTATTTTCATTTCACGACTGGAAGACTCAAGTCCTCATTTTAGTGCTTCAAATAAGAATAAACAATTTTGGAAGAAGCTGTTATTACTGATGTTTTATTCGTATTGCTAGCATAATTGAATTGACGTTCACAACAGATGATAAACAATACAAGGACAGAAGATCCCAACAGTCTCACTAGTTAGTGTAGTTCACAGGTTTATTTTATTTTCTACTCTCCCTCATGTCGACTAAATATTGGGATTATTTTCAGAGTAATCTGTTCCTTTTTAGAGTAATACACAAATATGTATGTCCATTTTAACGTGACTGATGCTCGTTTGTCGTCATCTTCGTCCAAAAATACAAATTTAAAAACATACCTCCATACGACTCGTCTGTAACATCCATCTTGTATTGAAGCCTCGACATGATCATTTGTTGGTCAAGTCTACATTTTAAGCTTGTTTGTAGTGGAAGCTAAACGGCACACATGAACAGCAAACACTATGTAAATATGACGAGAGCTCCTAGTGTCGACGATACAATCCTAAATATAAACTTGTGTAATTTCGTCCTGAACAGACGAGCAGTATGGAGGTACATGGATGACTTAAATTTAGTTTTTTTTGGACGAAGATGAAGACGAACTGAGCTCCAGTCGTTTCATTAAAATAAACGTATATTTTTGTTTATAACTCTGAAAAGGAACAGATTACTCTGAAAATAATGCCAACTTTTAGTTAACCTGAGTGAGTAGAACATGTGTGAAATTGTAAATATTCTATAATTTAACAGGAAGTGTGTGTTGTCCAGCAAAATGCTAGATGAAAACGTCATAGTGATCCCCATCATGGCAGGTAAAGCCGTCATGTAAACCTTGACTTCACCTCGCTTTAAACCTTCGACCAGGCAGTGAACCACACAGGAGACGTTGACATATTCGGTTTAGGAGGAAGAGGAAACAAGGCGGCTTTTCTTGAGGGTTACCCCTGCAAGTCCAGGCTTGAGCGATCCCCTTAACCACACCTTTCCTCTTCATGTCCTCCTTTACTGCCATCATCAACCTCTATATTTTTCTCATATCTCCATCTCAAAATGACTCATCCATCACTGCCTCTCCTCTTACCCCCCACCCCCTAGTAGTCGGGTTGGAGTGTTGTGAATAAAGAATCGCAAGTATTGTGCAAACATTGACACGATGGAGAACGACGTCATGATCCCTGTTGACACTCGGATATAAACGTTGCAGTGTTGATGAACAAGCGGCAAAGCTTTCGGCCGTTTGTTTCTCTGCCAGATGCCGGTCTCGGGACTTGATCCAGGACTAAGCTCAGGGACCGTGTGATTATTAGACGACGAGGGGGTTTCATGACGACGACGGTTGATATCTGAACGGGATACATCTCTTTTACTCGCGAAGAAGAATAACACTGACGATGATTTCATGATCTCGCCGACTTCATTTCATTCAGCGCCAGTGTTCTGCAGAACTGTCAACTTGACTGTAAACTCATTAATGGATCACCCGCGGTCGGGATAACGGCCTGTCCGTGTTTTGGGAGCCCGCGGCAGGAAATGATGGCGCCGTGGAGAAAGGCTGCTCCTCGCCCGCCATGCGCTCATTCGCCCGGCGATCTGCTGAACAATCAGTGCGCCGGCGAAAATTTACGAGCGCATGAAGGCTCTCTCTGCAGAAACCCCTGCTAATGAAATACCCCTGCTAGATTAATGTCTGCGCCGGGATGATTTGCATTCCGACTCGCCGATAAATCTCCAGCAATGGACAAAGACAGTTGCACTCAAAAACCTTCAGCAGGTTTCCCCCCTCATGCGTAATTGCCTCCTATGACCCCTTTTCCTACCTGACCGGTCTGCAGCATACTGGAAGGAAGCCAGATTCCACCGACCTCTTTTCCCTGACGGAGAAAACGAGGAGGTTTTGATTGTATCGATGATGGGTCGTGGCACCAAGATGGACCTAAAAGCTGCTGCCCATGACTTTACTGAAGGTGTAAACAATATCAAGAGCTTCTCACCGGTGTTGGTTTCTTACACCTGTTGACTTCACTTCCAGTCCTCGATACGTTTACAGGGAGAAGGACCTTTTATTCTGAATGGTTGGTTAGAGGTCTAGGGATAGTGTTTGGTCCCCGCTTGTTTTCACTTTTAATCAAAGGTGGTGCTCCTTTAAAACTGCCACCTGTAGTAGGATGCTAATGTCTATAATGTAAACCTCTGATTAGTTGATCAATAACCCGGAAAAAGTTTTGCCAGATGATGATGAGGGAAACGTGTTGCATCTGCAAGCATTAATACGTTTGAGATTTGTTATTAAAGCAACAATACGCAAGTTTAGAAGGTTCCCTCTAGTGTCTAAAAAGTGTAACATTGATGATAACAAGATAGCACTCTTGTTTGGCCAGTTTCTAGTTTATTATCTGGAAACTGCCAAAAGTCTATCTTGTCCATAAGCTGTGTCTCGTCTGAATAAAATATGGACGTAGTGTCATCGATCGCTAACATCATGGAAATGCAATCTTTTCATCTATGCCAGACTTTGTTCAATCGATGGCCACGCCACTTTGAGTATATTAAAGGGTCATTTGTCAGTCAAGAAAACCACTTCCTTAATATTTAAACTAACTTTTAAACAAGAATTTAATCGAAAGTGAAATGTAAGTGAACAAATTAGTACAGTGTATATATGCAATAGTGGTGCTTTAATGCCCATTATATCTGAAGGAATCACACTTTATCTTGGACAAACAGGATCCAGAAAAACGCAAAACATATTTTTAGTTTTTATTTCGACCAACAGCTACAGATATATTTTCTTTTCCTTTTTTCTCGTACAAAGTAAGGAGATGAGATGAAAAAGAATATACATGTATCTGGTGTTGTCAGTGTGTTACACACATGCTCACGCATACAATTGTTTACACTCACGAACATGGACTCGGGAGGATAAAAACATTTATTCTTCTGCTTTTAGCGCTGAAACAGATGAACATTGATCCTTGTGTCGAGGCGGGAAGTTGCCTTGTCTGTTTTTACGTTGTATTGATATATTGTTTAGATATTTATTGCTTTATAGTGAATGTTCTGAGAGGTTGGTTCTGCCTGAACACTTGGTTTAAGGTACCAAACAAAAGGTTTATTTATTCTATTGCATAGAGATATTCATGGTCAAGTCATTAGCTTTACTAATGAAATATTCTTGTTTTAAGTTACTGTGAGAGTTTCAGTGATCACTGACCTATGATCCCATGTTTGTGGTAAATATGTAATTGGGTTTTTCTTACCTATTATCAGCCTAAGCTGAACGAAGACCTCTTTAGCTTCTGGAGTGTGGTGTTGGATTCATTCTTGCCCCACAGTTCAACCAATCTGCAAAAAACCAGCTGATGCAGCAGCTACATCGAAGAGAATTTGAAGGACGGTACCTGTGGAGGGCTTTTTTGGAACAATCTTTAGAGAGAGTGTGTATTAAACGATAGTATGGCCAGCTTGGCTCTGAAGCGGCCAGAGGACAAAAAAGTGTCTACTCTGTACCAATGAATTCTTCTAGTGTATTATAAGCCCAACCTTGTGTTAAGGAACCAGAAGCTGAACTATTGGCACTGGTAGGTGTTTTGCTTTTTTTAAAATGTTTTTTTTAAATAAAATCTGACCTTGTTTGAGCTTCCCAATCCTGGGCAATATGTTTTGGAATGCAGCTCAAGTCTGGTATCCTCGTGTCATCTGTCTCTCATCCACCGCAGGGCAGAATAAGAGAAAAGTCTATCCTAGAGTTGACGTCAAGTCTCCACTGAAGAACAGTATCTGCTTCCGGCCGTCCTCCGGTCAGAAGGTCGCGCACAGATATTCGAGGTCACCAGCAATGTTCCAGTGAGAGGCATACTTAAAGCGATAGTACACCACAAATTCAACACTCGTGTTGACTAAGGTTTGGGAGTAAACTGTTCCTTTTCAGAGTTATAGACAAAAATGTTTGTTTATTTGAATGTAGCGACTGGAGCTCTGTTATCTTCGTCCAAAAAGACAAACTTAAAAACATTAAAATACTGCATACTGCTTGTCTGTAACGTCCATCTATTGAAGCCTCGACATAAGGAATTGCCGGAAAAACTTAAACAAGTCCGTATTTTAAGCTTGTTTTACAGTGAACACTGGTAAGCTAGCTGCTAGGCCAACATCCTACACTGACAGGGAGTACTCTGAGTAAATACTGCGCGTAGACGGTAGACTGGAAGCACTTGCGATATTAACCCGAACTACTTCCCGTCAGTGTAGCCTGATGGCCTAGCGCTAAAAACAAGCTTAAAATATAGACTTTTTCTAAACAATTCCTCATATCGAGGCTTCGATAAAAGTTGGACGTTCGTTTCCCAAATAACGCAATCGTTAGATGTTTTTAAGTGCGTCTTTTTGGACGAAAACTAAAGACAACCTAGCATCAGTCGCTTATTAAAATACACTTCAGTTTCTGCCTAGAACTATAGAAAAGGAACATATTAATCTGAAAAAAATCCCAACTCTTGGCCAACATGAGGGTGAACTTTGAATTTTGGCTAAATTATCACTTTAATAATGGTTGAGAAAAAAGCCTGGCGAGACTCTAGGTCGTGTGCGGTAGAAAATCTTTATGAATATTTACTTCTTGAGTTACTCAACGGAGACGCTGGTCCACATCGTCCGGCTCGAAATCCATCACGAGCTCCATTAGCACATTATCTTTGCACATTCTTCAACATGTCCATGTTTGCTGCCTAAAAGCTTCACTGCTGCATAAATAACCACCTCGCTCGTGTCCCGGTGTTGACAAGATCTCTTGACAATAGAGACACAACGTGGAATAATAATGGGTTTCTCGATTAACTTCATAGTTCCGTGAGGAATGTTTTCATTATAATTATAAACACGGTGATCACAGCTGAACAACAAGCCCGGAGATGGTGTATTTTAACATCATGAAACGACTCCTGGTAGCCTCATAATTCCACGGTGTCTGAGACAAACTTGTCCAAGAGACCGGACCCACTCATTAGATCTGCTAAGCCGGACACATTTCTGTCTGCAATTAGTGAATGATTCATTTTCAAGCGTTGAGATCACTGTACGCTTGTGTCGAACAGAGGAGGCCGCTTGATTCATGTGCTCCATTAAGGCTCTGTACTGAGAAAAATACTCCAATATCTCTCAAGAGGAGCTCCCTGGAACACTCCCACGTCTAAATCCACATCCATCAAGGTTTGCTGTGAAAGTATTTCAGGTATTTCAGTGTCTGAAATCCCTTGTAGACCCTTTCAGTATCCCCAGTTGAGGTACAAAATGTTGTATATTTCTTTCTTAAACTTTCTTGGTCAACGGTTGCATTAAGTGTTCCCCCTTTCTTCAGACTCTCAAAGTAAGAGCAGCTGGTTGTAGTGAATGTGAGAGATTTTATTGACATTACTTAATTTATCTTGCTACTGATACAAGGGGAACACACTCTGTTGGCCGTCATGACCGTTAAGCTTCCGTTCATCATTCATGTTGGTTGTTTTGTTATTATCTATGGCTAGTTTGTTGTTTTGTTATTAACTGTGGCTGGTTTGTTGTTTTGTTATTATCTGTGGCTAGTTTGTTGTTTTGTTATTAACTGTGGCTGGTTTGTTGTTTTGTTATTATCTGTTGCTAGTTTGTTGTTTAGTTATTATCTGTTGCTAGTTTGTTGTTTTGTTATTAGTTGTGACTGGTTTGTTGTTTTGTTATTATCTTTGGCTGGTTTGTTGATTTGTTATTAGTTGTGACTGGTTTGTTGTTTTGTTATTAGCTGTGACTGGTTTGTTGTTTTGTTATTAGTTGTGACTGGTTTGTTGTTTTGTTATTAGTTGTGACTGGTTTGTTGTTTTGTTATTAGCTGTGACTGGTTTGTTGATTTGTTATTAGTTGTGACTGGTTTGTTGTTTTGTTATTAGCTGTGACTGGTTTGTTGTTTTGTTATTAGTTGTGGCTGGTTTGTTGATTTGTTATTAGTTGTGACTGGTTTGTTGTTTTGTTATTAGCTGTGACTGGTTTGTTGATTTGTTATTAGTTGTGACTGGTTTGTTGTTTTGTTATTAGCTGTGACTGGTTTGTTGTTTTGTTATTAGTTGTGACTGGTTTGTTGTTTTGTTATTATCTTTGGCTGGTTTGTTGATTTGTTATTAGCTGGGTACTGATATTTGTGATATATGATAAAACAAAAAATTGTATTTGTCATTATCCCGGATGTATGGAAATTAGAATAGATTTAGAATTAGATAGAATATATTTTTTGGATTCTGAGTTTGATTATTTGATTCCAATTGGAGGCTGGACAGGAATTTCAGTTTAAATTTATAAATCTTGACCTTGTCTATGCCTTCTTATTCTCCATATATCACCATCAGTCTGGCATCTAACTTCAGACTTCCTTGCAGTCCTATACAAGGCAGAGTTCACATATGAAGTGTTGAATGTCAGTGGCGTGACCAGCGTGACATGCTTCAGTTGCTCATTGATTGTTGCTAAATGAGTCGCTCAAATATGTTTGCAGATCGCTAACAGTACCAGGGTATGTCAGTAGAGTCCAGTTAGTCGTGTACCGTAAAACAACATCTTATAAGATAAAACTGTCTAATTTCAATGATTAGAAATGCAGTCTATGTCATCAGCTGAACAATATATATACAGTATTTACCTTTAGGATTTTTTTTTTCAGCTGTCACTTTGTATTTCAAATACCCAGCAGCCCTGGGCCATATGTGGTTCTTTCAAAAATATGAATATCCCTTATTAGTAACACTATGCTATTGAATTCTATAAAACCATTTTTTCACTTCATTTCCTGTTAAACGCTTTAATCATGCCTTTCTTTCCTTCTTTTGTATGTTGTTTCTATCAAAATAGATTGAAAGTAAATAGAAAAAAATATGAATTAATATTTAATTCACATGTTTTTGGTTCCCCCTTTTTTTTTTAGGTTGATATTCATAAGAACATCTGTTGAACCTGACAGCATTGCTTATCGTAAAATTAATTTTAAGCTGTTTTGGGCCACATTTATTTACCTGTTGAGCCATCTTTGGCACCCGGGCCTCAAGTTGACACATTTAAATTGATGATAAGATAGACGTGTTGATCATTGAAGCTTCACCTTGATAAGATACATTATTGTTTCACTTCTAAGGACGTGCATAGTGACGTTATTTCACACAAATAACAAAAGTGTGCACCAGTTAACTAGCTGGGCATTGTTTGTGTCCAGTTGCAACATGCAAACGGTAACTCAGCACTTTTGTCCGGCCACGGGTGTTACCTCCGTCCACTTCCGTCCTCACAGCAGGAAGCTGCCTGTCCACGACAGATACCGTATCAGATTCCAGGGATCAGAGAGGGCGTATCTTCCCCGGATGACAAAGCTTTTCCAACTGACATGACGGCGACTCTAGGTCGACTTAGAGGAGTTTTAATTGAGTGAGCCACGAGTTGGGGGGAAAAAGAGCAAATCTCATTTCTTCTTGAGATTCCCTGTGAAAGACAAGTCTGCCGGGGTTTAGTATCTCATACATTATTTAGAATTTATACAAAAAAGTAGATCCGGAGAAGCTGCAGTTGTGAGATATATCGTTCAACTGTAATTCTTGCACTTATCTGTCATCATGTGGTGAAATCTACTTCCTGGGGATGTGATCTGCAGCGATGTCTAATGTCACCAAGAATCGTGGTGGAAAGTGAGTTTTGCCTCATTTTATACACAGTTTCTATAGCATTACCTTTACTTTATTACATTTTTATTTGTTCAGGCTTTTCCTTGATTTTTCTGGAACTCCTGTGTTTATCTTGACCTTTAAAGTATATATTTGAATGAGTATTGTTTTGATTGTTTAAGCGCTTTGTGACCCTGGTCTGGAAAAGCCCTATATAAATACAAATTACTTACTAAATAACTTACTTACCTGTTGAATGTGTGATATATTTCACAATAAAATAATACATTAGTCTAGAAAAATGAAGAACTCTCAACATTTTTTTAAAGGTTTTGTACCTTATAAAAGGATTAAGAAAAAATGTTAATATTGTCATAAGAGTTCTTCAGAATAACGACATCAATCTCCAAGACAAATTTTGTGCTTTTATTGTATTATTAATTATGAGTTGTTGTTTTTTTTTAAAGTCACTGTTAGGTTTGTTCATGAAATCTTGTACCAGAGAAAATTGATTACAAAGCAGAAAATAATAAGTTTTGAATTAAAGTTATATTAACAATTTGCATTTATAGATATTATCCTAAATACATTTAATGTGTTTTAATTTTTTTTTTAAAGAATATTCATTATTCTTTTTCAGACGTGATATAAGTTTTTCTTTTTAATGAGAAAAAAAGTATTTTTTCTCCTTTTTTCGTTTTGGGAAAAGAACACTAATGTAGCAAATAAAAAGCATTGTATTTAATAATATGAAAGAAAAAAGGGAGATTAATAACGTTTTTTTACTCCAAATGGGAGAGTGTTAAATATTATAAATTAAAGTTCGTATTACTTAAAGATAAACATAGAGATTGGCAGCAGGAACTATTAGGGATTTGAGATCTCAGTGCAGTTTTTTACTGATCAAGACTTTTCTACGAACGAAGTGTTAAGGGTCAGGCCTGAGGCCATGGTTCTCAGCAGGGATCGTGCGGAATTGCTCTCTGTAATTGGGGAAACGAGTCATCGCCTCAGGAAGTGACTTTATTTTTTATATATCTTTGAGTTTCATATGTGAGTGACAGGACGACTGAACTCAAACAACTCAACTCAAACCAAACCATTGTGATGTTGTCAATCACTCTCCCCCTCCCTCTGTTTTAAGGTACTGCAAATATTCCTTACATTTGAGACGGTCATAGAGCTTTTTTGAGGATGAAGCATTTGGTTTGTGTCAGAAAGCTCTTTAAAATCCTATCTAAAGCTTTATTTACGATTGTCTTTAACTCTTGTGCGTTCTCATTTGTCTTCAGGCCACTGGGTCACCTTGACCCAGAGACGACACAAGGGTTTACATTTGCTTTTTTACTGCCATTTCACATAATCGCTAATGTTGAGCAAGTTACTTTAAAAAATGGTAACTTGGTTACAGTTTCTAGTTACTTCTTTTAAAGGTAGCTTGTTACTTTTAAAGTAACTAGTCACTGGGGAAAGTAACTTTTTGTAAGGGGGATGAAAAGTACAGGGCAGTGTTTGGATGCTGTTATTAAACTTGAGAAAAAAAGGAAAGAAGAATAAATAAAATGAACAAATACAAAGAAAAAATAAAACAAATTTAGTTGTGAACCAATCGTCAATTTTGAGGTTGGTACAGATCGAAAAAAATGTTACAAGTCAACAGGTTGATACCATTTTTTTGGCCTATTTTTGTCCTGCTGGGGATTTAAACACACACCAACTCACCATTTTTTCCAACTATACACAAAATACCTATTAAATAACAACAATACAAACGGTCTAACGTTGTATTCAAACGCAATATATTTTTTTAATTAAATAAAATAAGTAACCAAAATAAGTGCAGACAGGTCGGAAAACGGGGGTCATCTAAATCTTTACTTTACACTGACGAAATATTTAAGATTTATATTTTATTGCACCGACTACCGAATGCAACATTTTTAAAAACACGCTCAAAGGTGCTGCTAATTCAGCGAAAATGTTGGCGTCTTCATTTTCAAACCCGCCGCCCAAACACATTTACAGAGAGTGTAGCCGACATCTGGGTTCCAGCGGAAGCTGGGATCTGTAAAAATGAGCGCATAAAGTGCTGAAGTTGCTCATCTGTCTTCTGGAGGTTCAGAGCGGGGCCAGAGAAATGAGCCACTAATCTACCCCTAGTGGGATTTATAGTCATTGGCGAAGCCCCGGCGATGTCATTGCGGCCCGATTTTCCCCGGGTTCTGACCTCTTCTGCCAGCTGTTGGGGGGAAACACACGAGCGGAGGTTTTGTTTAAAAAAATGATTGCTTGCCTGATCATTTCTTTTTTTCTTTTTTTTTTTTCCCCTCATTGATGTGTTGTGTACGCAGCGGTCGATGGCTTCAGTAATTGGCATTGGATGTGGAACGACAGCTTGTGTGTCAATGAATCTCATCCGACCACTGCGTTGTATTGACCCGGCTCCGAGGTTCACCTCAGCCTCGTCCCACGGCCCGACAAGCCGCTGCCATGGCAACGCTAGCGTAGCCTTTTTTTGCTGAGCAGAGATGTATCCGCGGAGATCATGGAAGTAGGACGTCGAAGACATCCGTCAGTGTTGCACATTAATATCCGTCAATAGTCATCAGTCGTTACCTCGTCCGGCTCCACAGAAGTGTACGGTTCAGCCGCGGCGCCGTGAATACCTCATTGTTCCTCCGCCTGGACCACAAACCAGGGATCATAAATTTCTCCCACATGCAGCCGCCCGGATGTTTTATTGGACCTTTGTGAAATGGTTCAGGGAACAAGCTGCTTTTCACTTCTGTGCTGCGCCACTTTTTTTAAAACAGTCGTTGATCTCAATACTGTGGCGACACATGACCAGGACTTCATCAAAAGATTCCTGCGGATCTCTTTTATAGAGCTGTGATCTGTCGATCAGAGACCACCATGTGACGCTTGTGTTTGGGCTGTTACAGAGACACTGTTTCTTTCAGTGATAAAATTAAGTAAGAGAGACGATGAAAGAAAGGCTTAAAATAAGCTAAAATTGTTATTTTATTTTCAATTAAACAATAAACTAGGTTTTTTTAAAGTGTGGCCCAGGGGCAAGTTTGTCGTATTTTAAACTGTATTATTCAACCAGAGAATATAAGACTCATATTCAGTAAATTAAACAATGAATGTAATGAAGCCCTTTTATAAAGAGATTTCAGGAGGTCAAAATGAAAACACGCAGAGAAGCAAATACTGAAATATTTGTTGATACCTTGAAAAGGTTATCTATTTTGTTTTCAACTGGTTCAAGATATAGTCACTTATTTGATTGATATATTTGTAGTATTTGTAGTATTGTCGAGTACTTGACTCTGGTGTTGCAGAATTTACAGACCACATGACTCTTGACAAACATTAACTTTAAAAACTACTAGAATTCACTATAAGTTAGTCCACTATTGACTGTATCCTCTCGTCCTTAGTCATTACTATGACTGCTGTGATTTTACTTCAAACACACTTTATTGAACTGTGAAACTAACTAATTGATTTAATAATTATGTGACAAACATGACGTAAAAAGTATTTAAAGGATAATTAATAACAAGCTATTTTTCAAGTGAGAAATGACGTAGAGTGACCCATTAGTTGATGTTACACTTGACGTTGCTTGCAAACGCTCGCTTTGTTGTCGGCATTCCTGCGACCGCTCCAACTTCCCTCTGGAGTGCAGCTGCTGATTCAGTGCTGGTGTTCAGTATGCTGTTTGATGAGGCACGTCTTCGGCCGCATCACTCTGCTGCCTTGTACTTTCCACACACTCAACAAAATGCACTGAAGCCGTTTCTCTCTGTCTCCTGCAGGTCTGGGAGTGGATCGGCCAGAACAGTCAGGTAAAGTTACACTTGTAATATACCTTTCTTTCCCCTCTCTGTGTGGATTCTAAAATATAAATATCTACTTTGCCCTTCACTATCTAAAGCATTGTACGACGACACGTCTAGATGTCAGTGGAGTTTCCAAACGCAAAAGTGTGAAGTGTTTTAAAAGTGAACATTTCAAGCTTTTATTTTTTATTTTTCTAACTTCACACTGACGCGTCCTCAGGCCTGTTTTCTTCTGCTCCACATGTCCCACACAACGTTTTTTTTATTTATTTTTTAAATCCAGTGGCCCATCGCCTGGAGACATAAGACAGTCTTTGAGTTGTGTGTCTTTCACGATGTAGCTTCGGAACATCGCTGAAGTCTCCCTGCTTCCACGAGCCAGGAGAGTCAAATCAGGTGAAGAGAAATCAGATTAAAAACAACATTTATTTTTTAATGGATTCAACCGAACAGTGTTTGTTCATTTTTGTGTCGCAATTAAACTGCCAGCCGCTAGATGGCGGAAGTCATTACGTCCTGTGCAGCCGAAGGAACTATTATATCCTGCGGGGATGACTGAGGACGAGAGGATACAGTCGACCTTTGTTACCATTAAAATGAATGTGAATAAACCCCAGCGAGTCTGAATAACTGTTTGGAATAACCAAACCAAAGATTCACCAAAAATAGTATTTTCTGTTTTTTTTAAACCAAGGCATGCAGTTACACTTTTCTGACAACATTTTTTTTAACTTTCACATCCTCGCATAATTTATTTACACCTTTTTTGCACCTTCTTCACCTTTTTAACATGGTTCTTACAGGTTTACAGCAGTTTAAAGTTAAAATAATTTACTATTCTTATGTTTAGAATTAACATAAAAAAGCTTTTTGTTCATTTTTGTGTTGCAATTTAACTTCCGGCCGCTAGAATGCAGCAGTCGTTACATCTTCCGCTTCTAAAGAAACAAATAAATCCTGCAAGATCCTGGCAATCACTGAGGACAAGAGGATACAGTCGACTTTAAAGTTAATTTTTTCATACGAGAATTTAAATAATATTTGTTTTTATCAAGGTCAGTGCAGACTCTAGACATCTGTAAATGATTCCAACATAAAATAAGACTTCCATATGAAGCCATCACGGAATGTCAGCGTCAATGAGGACACTTTAAATGAAAGATCAAGTGTGATTACTAAAACGGTGAGAAATAAACAGCTGAAGTGTACGTCAGCAGTATTGAAAGTGTTTAATGTGCTGAGGCAGTGATGGAGGGTACAATGTCTGCAGCAAAAAATTGAGGTAGTTTGCACATGGACCATCTTTTATATTCTGCAGCGCTCGGTCAGGTAAGCTAAATCATCTGACAGCCGCTGCTCGCTGCCAGTGGCCTCCTGATGAAATTGGCGAGAGCGTCGTCCTCGTGTGTGAAAAATCGCTAAACGTAAATTAAGTCTTTAAAGTTCGTCCCAAACCCTCTAATGCCCTGAAAATGACATAATAGATTGAACGTGGAATCGGCTGTGATGTTGTCATTTGGCCACTCTTGGTTTAAGTCGACGTTCTATCTTCGGTGACACTTTAGTGTGAGAGGTTTTCACTGAGCTTCTGAAGGTATAGTTCGATGTAGAAATTAAAGGTTTTTCGACGATATTTTATATATATATATATATATATATATTTTATATATTATCAATATAAGTATCTGATATTTTGATGTGTAAAATGTTGACCTTTTCCCCCATGTTTTCTGTAACAATTTTGACCAGTAATGATTAATGTTTAGATCTCTACTTTTTTATTCTTATCATTTTTTTTAAATCTCTTTATTACATTTTTTTTCTTATGTTTATTAGAGGTGGTGATTGATGTTTATTGCTAAATAAAAACTTTATTTGAAGTTTGAACACTGTTCTGCAGAGTTACAGCAACATGTTAGAAAACGTGCTACTCTGTCTGAAAACATCACTTTCAGACAAGATTTCACTTTTACCATAACATTTTAAAAGAACTTCAAATAAGTGTTTCTTGTGTTTATTAGAGGTGGTAACTGATTAATACCTAAATAAACACTTTATTTGAAGTTTGAACACTCTTCTGCAGAGTTACATCATCATGTTAGAAATGTATGGAGTGCGATTACTGCCACCGGTTTGAGCGAGCGCGTCTTGGTTGTTGTACACTCAAAAAAATTTTTTTCGCGCAAACTCACTGCTGCGTGCTCAACCAGTAAAAAAAAAACGCGATACTTTATCAATGTTCAACAGCACCTTATCGATAATACATATTTATATTTTTACATAGTTCTTTTATGGTTTACAGTTAAATGAAGTTTGTATAAAATCCAAATAATTTAATATTCTTATATTTACAATTAACAGGCAAATATTCATGCCATTTGTTAAATTTTGTATTGAAATTAATCGACTGGTCACAGATGGCAGCAGTCAGTACGTCCTCCCCAGCTAAAATAACAATTAAATCCTGCAATATCCTGGCGATGACTAGGAGTACGAGAGGATACAGTGGACTCCAGCAGCATTTGAAGTTGATGTTTGGACATAGTTTGGTTTCAAAACAAATTAAAGCAGTTAAAGTCATGTGGTCTGTAAATTCTGCAGCACCACTCGACAATACTACAAATATATCCTTGTTCTGACAATATTGCAATACATCGTATTGTTATCCCTGTATCGTAATTCATAGATACACATCATATCCCCAAATTCTTGACTATATGTTATCAAGTGCACATGTTGTGGCAACAGAGATTTTAGAGCATTGCAGTAACACTGCAGATTTATTCATCTTTTTAACTCTCGTATTGTCGAGGGTTTTAGTCAGTGTAAGACACAGCCTCTCCAAAGTCCCTCATGTTTTGAAGTTATTACTTTATAAAGTTCTCCCCCTGTCTGCAATCTCGGCGAATGAGAGGTTACTAGAGCGGAGTCCATTACGACATAATAATGGCTTCACTCCTCCTCCAGCCAGCTGTAATCAAGCCCAGCTTTGTTTATACAACGAGTCCCTTGGATGTGGGACTTCCTGGATTGATGACGCACGGTGACAATCCTCGATGCGTTACCAATCATAGCATAATGCAAGGTTATTGTAAACAAGATTTAATCTTCAGAAAACAAAGTTTTTTCAGTACTGTGGGGCTTAAGCACATTTTCTACTGTAAATATATCAATGAAAAGAGAGTTTTGTACAAACAGACACATACTGATGATACAATAGAGTCCAACATCTATTTAAGACGCACTTAAATCAACACATTAGTTGAACTTTAAGCAGAAATGACAGTTATATTAAAAAAAAAAAAAAAAAACGCATGTATAACCCAGAGAGAGAGAGAGAGATGGTATGACTTTCATTTAAAATCAGACATTTAATATTCCACCCTGCCTGCACTCTCTTCTTTACCCCAATTAAAATGAAACACCGACACAGGAGCAGCTGATGCAGTAAATTAGCTTCACAGGAAACTATCTCATCTACATCTACCTCCACCACACTCATAACCAGAAGTTATGTATGTCCTACATCCAGGGATGATTAAACACTCGGAGTGAATGAAATCCTCTTCTGTCCACATTATGGAAGTTTAAATGTTGAATTCAATCGTTCCAACTCCTGTTATGCGAAAGATTATTACCGTTTCTCTCGTGGTATAACGGCGTCGAACCTCGTGAAAGTTGCGAGGAGATAGTTGGGTTAGGTTTGATTATGATTAATAATGGAGGAGCCACTGAACTTGGTGCAGCCGTGATGAATGAATTTATAAAAACGCGGCTCCCGACGGACGACTTTGAGCTTGTTTAATAGTGGTTTGTGTTTACGTGGAGCCGAGGAAAGAGGATGAAGGCGGATTCATACGCCGGGCTAATGAGAGGGGAATAACAACATGGCAGTGTTTAATTGGCCCGGTGTTCTCTAATCAAAATGGATGGTTTCATTCTGATGCGATTAGGACGGCGCTGAGAAAAGGGCGACGGGCTCTCGGCGGCCTCCGTGACCTGCTTTCACCGGATGGTTCTTCAGTGAATATGTGATGCGTAGATGCCGTCTGATGCACTTCTGTGCCATTCACCGACTTGGATTGGCGTGGAACAAAAAGCCGGTGGAGCTTTCGCCGGAGTGATTGAAAGAGCCGGATGGAAGTGCATCTGGCGTCCCTGGACGCCTTAAGAGCACTTCTCAGCGCTCACCTCCGTGTTTGTGAGGGCTTGTGTTCTTATGAACTGCTGAAGAACTGTTTTGTTGTTGATACATAAACAACATATTTTACCTCATGGAAAAAAAAGAAAGATAATTAAAGGCTTATTCACAGCTTCTCACGGCTGACGGTTTTATTTTTATACTGGGAATAAATTAGCCTTCTTTCTTTCACTGAATTAAATGTTGTATTTTTCTCATTCTTTAATTAAAAAAAAAAAGAAAATACAAGGACATACTATTAGTTGAATTACCATAGTAACAAGTGTATTTTGTCGGTCTTTTTTATTATTCTAGACTCACAAAATTCATCAAAATGTCCTAAAATAGGCAAAAATTGTTACTATGGTTCTTAAAGATCAACTAATGTGTTGATTTAAGTGTGTCTTAAATAGATCTTGGACTCTTTTGTATCATCAGTATGTGATTGTTGATACAAAACTCTTTCATTTACATTTTTTCTTGGGATCATACCGTGTTTACCATAACCACGCCCACTCTGATTGGCCAAACATCGAGGTTTATCACCGTGTGTCATCAATCCCATAATTCTCCAACTCCAAGGAACCCGTTGTATAAACAAAGCGGGCCGTGACTACAGCTGGCTTGAGGAGGAGTGAAGACATTATTACGTCATAATGCATACTGCTCTCGTAACCTCTTGTTTGTTGAGATTTCAGACGGGGGAGAACTTTATAAAGTTATAACTTGAAAATATGGTCATGATGAGGGACTTTTGGAGAGGAGGACTCCAACATTTGAAACATTGTTCTAATGACATTGGTCCTATAGGTGACATAACTCCCACACAATTTTATATGGTTTATTTTCAATTTCTGATAGTTAAAGCGGCTCATTCATAACTTCCCCCTGCGGAAAACACAGAATTGAAAACTGAATGGTATAAATCTTAGCCTAGTTAGCAGGTTAACAATTGATATTGTGGAAAGGATGGTATGGATTAAAGGCAGGACCTGAACATGTTGTTTTTTTTCATAAGGGCTGTGTCTCGAACTTTGGTTCTTTTGTGGCACCGACCGAAATGGTTCGGTATTACTAAGTATGGAAACATGCTTCATCCTTTAGTGCCAACTTTCGGTACCTACTTGTGATCAATACTTGATAATGTGTTGATTTTTCTGAAGAAAAACTAATAAGTGACAAAGGCAATGGACTTAAGATCAATTGGTCACTTGTTAGCAAATGTTCTTTTGCAATGGAAATTATCAATTTTCTTTTTTTTTGTAAGAAAAAAGCTTGGAATAGTAATGTACAAAAGGTGAAGAATTAAACTTTTTATTATGTTTTTGCTACAATTGATCTTATAAAATCGTTAAGGAACGGATATCAAAGTCAATGTATCGTTATTGGTACAAGTATAGGATCGAGATTTTCCATCGAGACCGAGCCCTAGTTTTTCTATAAAATGAATGCCCTTTGGAGTTCTTGTTCAGGATTAAGGGAATAATGGAAGTCCGCAGAAGAGCTGAGCCAAAAGGTAAAAATCTCAATGCACACGTCCATATGCTGTATTCAAGAAGAAAAAAAGTAGATTTTTGTTCAGATTGTTGATTTCAGAGACAGTATCTTGCATGAGAAGCTTCGACATCCTGTAGACCTTCAAGAGAAATTTGCTTGTGGACTTTTCATCAGTAACGCTAGAAAAGCAGAGTTGTCTTGGAAACGCCAAACAAAAGATGGAGGAGCATTCTGTGTAGAGTGGAGTCTGGTCCCTCTTGATCTGACCTTGAATAAATGGAGGAAAATAGACGGTGGAAAACACATGCTGTTGATGCTGCTGCTGAACCTGACTTGACAGAGTTATGGCTGTAATTGAATCCGTCATTCAACCATCAGAGGATCCTGCAGGAAACAACTTTACGAAATAAATGTAACAAAGTAAATTAAAAAAACCTTTGCCGGTGTTGCCGTCAACCATCTGCAGAACCGTGTCAAAACAATTTGTCGCATCTAAAGGGAAACAAAAGAAAAGGTAAAGCATTAAAAATATATTTTCTTCCTGTCAAAAGCCATGGTTGAGGAGATAATCCAGCCTCTCTTGCTTAACAACCTGGTTGTGCACAGATATCGTGTGAAACTAGGACACAGTTTCGTCTTCAACACTGCAAAAGGAATTGGAAATGAGCTCCCGATGCATCTCGTCGTTTTGAATTCCAATCTCACAATCGGTCGCGAGATAAATCTGTCAGCGGAGTTGGCCAAAACCGCTCCGTGACCTCGGGTTTCCGAGCTCGCAAAGTGACTTTGTTATCTGGCGTCAAAACATACATCGACAGCAGGACGTTGGGTTGTCTGATGAATTATCTCCTTCGGAGGCTCGGCCCGTTTTCCTTGGCTCACTTGGAACAATTACATCTCCATCCAAGCTTCACCTTTTATCCTCATCCCTTGTCTCCGGTTGCCATGGAGAGCTCAACTTTGACGGGCGAGGACATTCCCGCCTCCCATCGTTTGCCCTTGTGCCCGTCCTTTTGAGCGAACGAGTCGTCGGGTCTTAACGATGGCTTTGTGGGTGCGTTTTGTGGAAAAAAAAAAGGGGGGGAAATAAGTGGCGGAACATTTCTTATCAGCTGCAGGTTGCCGCGGCTCCGTCGAGATGTTTGACTGATGTGTCGGATCAGATTTTAGACGGCGAGAAAATTGAGAGGAAATCAGGGCTCTCAGCAGGATGTTAATAATTCATTATGCCAAAACAGCGGCAGTCGCTGCCGACACTTCTTCAGTGACTTCGCTCCGAAACGTGTTGAATACGACACCCCTCGATCTGCTGCCGCGATCATCATATGCATATATGAACCAGCGCCGATTTTACATCAGGGGTCGACCTTCTTTTATCAAGCCAGATGTGGCTTTTTTTTCTTTTTTTTGGGCCGGATAAAGACGCCCGTCCTCCTCGGAGTGTGGTGACTGCACATTGACAGGTTTGAGAAATGTGCCGGTTCTGTCGGAGGCGAGCGGCCCGGAGGTGGCACGGCTCAGTGGAAACCTTAACAAACACGAGATGAGAGCCTAATGTCTCCTCGGTAATAGCATCCGGTGGAAGGAGATGAGAAACGTCTCTTTGATGATCAGTCGAGTACGAAACTGCCTTTTCCGACAGTACGACTGTCGGGCCGCCCTGGAATCGCTTCCAAACAATTGAATGATTCTCGGTACATCTGTGTTAAAACTGGAGATGAAGTGTTTATTATGAGCAGCTGGTAAATCCGTGTTGATTTTCATCAACACTTTGGGATTTGAGATTGGGGCGTTGTGTCCCTGAGCGAGACACTTTACCCTGATTTCTCCTGATGGTTGAGCTGGTGGCTGCGTCACAGCCTACTCCCGTCAGTTTGAGATTGTGTGTGTGAATGGGTGAATGCGTAACTTGGTGTAAAGCGCTTTGGTGCTGAATAAGCAAAATAAAATCAATATATAACTAAGAGCCATTTACGAATACACACAAATGTTTATAGTTCTATTTGTTTGTGTGTGTGAATCCTTGTGGTGTGTTTCCCTTCCACCTCTTGTTAGGTAATGTGATTGTTGGATTATTTTTTATTGGTCATTTTGACAAGAAACTCATATGAGGCTATGATTGTATCAAAACCGTCACAAATGCGAGAAAGGTTTAAAGAATAAGTACATGAATCTGTACTGTCATCTGCGACTGTGTTATTGGACTTTAACTTGATTCAAAATATATGTTATTTGAAATAAATGGTCAATAATCGCAAAATGCAGACGAGTCACGAATCCCAAACAAGGCCTGAAACACGCACGGCATCCAAAACAAAATCTTCTCAATTTACTCCTGTGACTTTATAAATGCCAAATATCAAGTTGGAAAAGAAACCGATTCTTAAACTATAGCTTTGAAGCCAATCTGTGGTTGAAGTAAAAGGTCAAGAACTTGCTTGGATTGATCAAAAATAGTAACCATTCTGCCAGCTCTCATGCAAAAAACTGCATGCATACATTTTCAGACGAATCCTCTCCCACATTTATTGAATAGTAACCTGCAGCAGTAATGTTGCAAAAGTAACGATAAAAGAGAGCCGATTTATTGTTTTAAAGTGATTTTAAAACCTTGTCTGTGATGTTTGACTTGTCAGTGCTTTGAGATTTGTGCACATTTATTTAAAAATTACAGTTATAATTATATATATATATATATATATTATATATTGGGGATTTGCTATTTAGTTGCTTCTAACACTGGCATATCAGTTTAGAATTAGGAACTAAAAGCCTGAAATCGACATGTTCTAGATTAGATGTAGGAAGGCTCTTAAGTAGGGTTCGACTAATAAGAAGTGCTAAGATACTTCTGGTGATAGTAGTGGTATAAACTTGTATACATTTCCCCGGACCTGCTTGATCCCTGTGTGGGTCAGATCCATTTGAAATATCTTCTTGAGCTAAGAGCTGCTCTGGCAAACACTTCCTTCTTTCGGAGCATTCTTAAGAGCTCTTTTAACAAGATCGTATCACCTAAAAGCTTCATAATATCGGAAGTACAGTTTCCCACTGTATCTCCCGCGCGTTCGTTGTTTCGACCTCAAAGAGAACCAGAAGGCAAACCGTTAAAATAACTTGTGTTTATTCTAACAACAGAAGGGGATTAAGGCACAGAATTCTGGGTCAGCGACTGTTACCTGAGGAACTCTGCGATAAAGCCTATGAACTGACGACAGAAACACAGAAACAGACATTTCTTATACAGTCGAGCTTGGGCGAGGACGCTTCGGATTGGCTCCATGGACCCGGACCTCGTTTTGAGTTGGTACACGTCAGGTTGCTTGGCAGATTAGGGTGTTGTAGCAGTGTCCCCAGACGTAAACCTTTGACCCAGACATGGACCGTCATCAGACCAGTTCTGCGGTTGGAGAATGGCACGTTCGGTTCCTCTTCACAGCACTGATGGTTCCTGTTCTTTCACTAGTCAGCATTTCACACTTTTAATTATCACTTCACACTTACATTGTGGCCTGGTACTTCCCATTTAATTCAGGTTAGATTTCTTACCAGGTTAGATTGTACTCTGTGGAATGTTCAGTTTATTCTTTATTGGTTAATACATTGTATATTTTATCTATATTCTATAATAACAAACCTAGGAATCAAGACCATTAACTGTTCTGGTAGGCTGGTTCTATTTTTTTTATCAAGCTGTGTTACTGCTGTGTTACAGACATTGCTTAAAAAAGAAAAAGCATATCTTTAAATAAAAATAAACTCCTTTTTTTAATGTATTGATATCTCATCTTAATAATTCTGTTCTTCTGGTTTGCGTGGTGGTTCTGGTTAAAAAAAAAACTATTTTCTACTTTCAAACTATTAATTATTGTTTAACAAGATCAAAAGTTAAAACATTCTATTTAAACACGTTATTAACCGTAACTTCCTGGTTGTAAGACTTTATTTTGATGAAGGCAAATGAGGAAGCCTATTCACCTTTTTTTATTTTTTAAGGTTAAACCAGCTGCTTTTAAGAATTCTTGGAAACCTGAACTCATCATCCGGTCATTTAAAACTAAAGCCTTTAAATGGCACGGCTGCAGGATCACTTCTCCCTGACATAAAGCGAGTAAATGTCAAGCTATTACAATAAGAACTTCATTATATGTACATATTTTCCCTGCCTTTACCGGTTTAATCCCATCTAACAGGCCTTCTATCATTACATGGATCCAGCCAGACCTTTTAAGTTCTACGGAGATCAATAAAAGGTCCACACTGGCGGCCATTAATCACATCTCGCATGTGACGGATGAATAGGATGTGTCGGCCACACAATGAGATCCATCAAAAGCGTATGACAGCCCAATATTCCGCAGTGTTTATTTTGTGGCTCGTTTTCAGCCTTTTTCCATGCTCCCTATTCGCAACCGTCACACGTCGCCTCCAAACCTCGGCGGAAAGTTGAAACAGATGCCACCACGATCATCATAAAAAAAAAAGTTTCATTAAAGGAATTCATAAAACGATCCGGAGCGTATCACGGAATCTGCTCTGTCATGGAAGTTTACGGCCAATTAATCAATCCAATTAAATCGCATATCTTTTCTTTTACTGAAGGAGGACGCCGTTGTATTAGCGATAATAAATCTAATTACTGTTTAATTAAGTTTAAGGGGAATGTTATGCAGCAGAAAGTTCAGGCCAGAGAACATAGTAGAGGATCTTGAAATGACTGGAGTCGGATCTTCCACTTGTGTTTTAATGATGGTGCCGCAGAGGCCGATGATGCTGGTTATTTGAGGTCAAACGGGGCATACGGCACCCCGGGTCCAGATATGGGAAGCACTGAGGCAGATGTTTGTCCTTCTTAATGTTGGATAGCTGTGCTAAAATAGCCTCTCCTGCGACCGGACTAGAGGTTAAAGAAGCAGGAAAGTTAAAAAAAAAACTGCTGCGCACAATTTTTTTTACACACCTGCCCTTAAATGTCATTTTCAAGAGTTATGTGTTGTTGTGACGCATTTGTCCCTTTTTTTTTTTTCTCGTAGGAGACATGTATCTCTTCCTCTGGAGGTCGTGGAGAACCCCGGGAGGATGGTGCCCGTCAGATGCAAGAACGTGGTCCCGTGCCGCAAGTGGAAGTCGGCGTCCTTCGGGTACAGTAAAAAAATGCCGAGCGGTGACGCCACGGTTTTGACGATTTCGCCGACGTCTTCTTTAAGCTGAGCGCAGGCAGGGGCTCGTTAGACGTCGACCTAATAGTGTGTGATGCCCGCCTGTGCGAGCCGTCGAACGCTGCCAACCCATTAGCCGGAGCTGAGCGCCGAGCTTCAGAACGCCTGTGAGCGAGCGACGGGAGATGAGAGCAGGCGGTGGCATCGCTGGGACAGACTTAAGGGGGCTTCAAAAGGCTGGAGAGAGTTTCAAAGACGCCTCCCAGGGCTGTGTGCTTCATCATCAAATACGAGTGTGCACTTAATCCATAACCCACTTTAGGCTCAGCCCACAAATAAATCCCAGTCTATAACGGGAACGTGTTCTATTTTTAAAGAGCTGGATACTTTCTGATGAGTAAGAAACATCTGTGGGTTGTTTTTAGACTTTTGATAATGCAGAATAGGTTTTTTTTTTATCCACCTGCTTTAGGAGTATGATGGAAACTTGGATCCTTTCGGTTTTTGTGGTTTCATGCCACAATCCAAACTCATTAAGATGTAAATTTATGAAATTGAAAGTAGTAGAAAGGACAGTATCACTCAGATTTTTATTTGCGAACTTTTGCGAATTCTTTGGATTTATACATTAACTCTGCATTCCAAAAAGGAGTGACCAAGACAGGAAAATGGGATTTACTACAGCAGGAATCTGTTGTCTTAGTCTGGTTTAAGTCTTGACGATATATTGTCTTCATTTCGCCTTACTGTAGTCTCGACAATCTGTGGTCTTGGTCTCGTTTTAGTCTCAACTATCTATGGTCTATATCTCGCTTGCTCTCGACAATCTGTGGTCTTGGTCTGGTTTTAGTCTCAACTACCTATGGTCTTCATCTCGCTTGGTCTCGACAATCTGTGGCCTCTGTCTGGTTTTAGTCTTGATGATCTATGGTCTTCATCTCGCCTTAGTCTTGACAATCTATGGTCTTGGTCTGGTTTTAGTCTTGACAATCTATGGTCTTCATCTCACCTCGGTCTCGACAATCTGTGGTCTTGGTCCCCTTTTCTGTCTCGACTATCTATGGTCTAGGTTTTGCCTTTAGACTCGATGAACTATGGTCTAGGTCTTGCCCTTTAGACTCGACTATCTATGGGTCTAGGTCTTGCCTTTAGACTCGATGATCTATGGTCTAGGTCTTGCCTTTAGGTTCGACGATCTATGGTCTAGGTCTTACCTTAAGACTCGACGATCTATGGTCTATGTCTTGCCTTTAGGTTCGACGATCTATTGTCTAGGTCTTGCCTTAAGACTCGACGATCTATGGTCTATGTCTTGCCTTTAGGTTCGACGATCTATTGTCTAGGTCTTACCTTAAGACTCGACGATCTATGGTCTATGTCTTGCCTTTAGGTTTGACGATCTATTGTCTAGGTCTTGCCCTTTAGACTCAACGATCTATGGTCTAAGTCTTGCCTTTAGACTCGACAAACTATGGTCTAGGTCTTGCCTTTAGACTCGACAAACTATGGTCTAGGTCTTGCCTTTAGACTCGACGATCTATGGTCTAGGTCTTGCCTTTAGACACGACGATCTATGGTCTAGGTCTTGCCTTTAGACTCGACGATCTATGGTCTAGGTCTTGCCCTTTAAAATCGATGATCTATGGTCTAGGTCTGGAGAAGTCCTGCTCTTGTCTTTATCTCAACTCCGTCTTGGTCCTGGCTGAGGAGGAAGTATAAGAATGTATTTTCCTTGAAAAATGTCTAAATTTTCTTTCATAAACATTGCATTAAATGTCTGCGTTCAAAGTCTCCTCACACACGTCAAAACATTCTGAATTTACAAGTCAAACATGGACGTTTTGAAAAGGATTATGTTTTTCTGCCTTGTGTAGCTTTTCTGCCACAACCCACTTGACAAGTGAGTGATTATCTGTATACGTTTGCTCTCTGATGGACCCCCCCTCCATCCCTCCATCCCTCCATCCCTCCCCTGTTCTTACCCTGCAACAAACAAAAGCTGACCAGAAGTGACCGTGCTGACTGAGAGTCTACAAAGCGAAGGACTGTCTAACTCCAGTAGAAGCAATTTATCTCGATCAAGTCCTTGCTTGACCGGCACTTCAGTTTTCCACTGTTTTTACCCTTTTTAGAATTATGCTGCAGAGAATGTTTGACATAAGTTTGAAAGGCGTACGAGAGTTATCGATCTTTATCTGCTGCTGTGGCAACAAAAGTGAAGGAGGAGACTTGTGTTAATCAGGTGCTGTCTTATGACACTGTGTTGAATCAATTCACTTCTTTATGTTCTAATAAAGACTCAGATTTGCAGTTAAAGAGTTGAGAGAAGAGAGTAGTTATAGGTGAATTATAGCCCTTCAAATTAGCATAAAGGAACTGAAAATATAGAAGTCATTCTTCTGCTTCCTCTTTTAGCCCCTTGCGAACTTAACTGATATTCTGGAAATCTTAACTCTCTCTAACTTACTGAATAACAAACAAATATGAATGAATTATCATCGATTTTTAATTATCATGGGGTTCTTCCTCCCTTAAGTCCCTTATCCATTTTCCAAAACCATTAGGCAAACAAAAACATATTGGATAACATCTCAATTTGAACTTTAAAAGCCTGTTGTTCATGTACAGTGTCTGTAATACGTCAAGCTTTTCTGTTAAAGTAGAGAACAAGATGGTTGCGATTAACAAAAAGTTGCATCCAAGGAGATGAGCGAGAGGAAGAAATGCCCATATAATGATACACTTTCAGTTTAACCCTTGACACTTGAAGACAAACCCCAAAATGGAGAATGGTATGTCAGTAGCTTAATGTTAGCAAGTCATTATTACCTCAGTTGTCTGGGTAAAAAACATTTGAGGTAACTTTTTGAACACTACCTTTTTATAAGCTCTGGGTTCTAAATGTAATCACAGTTGGGTTGAATTTGGAGTCTAATTTAGGTCATAGAGACATTTATATAAAGTTTCATAGAGAGTCTACTACAATAGTAGTATCATTCTTAAAGTGAAAATAAAAAGATTATTTCTGTCAGAAAGGTTTTTAACTTAGAAAGAAAGATTTTGTACGAAGTAAAATCATCATGTAACTTTTTAACACTTGTTTTGGTCAAGTTTACTCGGAAAAATAGTATTGTAAACTAGTGAAAATGAGTAAAATACAAACTATATTGGACTATCTTGTTGTAGAGAAACAGGCCAAATCTCTTCCTGATTATGTATTTTTCATGCACTTGTTTTCTTTGCCAGCTTTTTTATTTTTGCTGTTTTTACCTTTACCGGTCGGTCCCAAACAAATGTTGGGGGACCCCTGTGTGTCATCAACGATTGTGGACTACTTTAGAGACGTATAGTTGGTGAATCTCTTCTCAAACTTTGACTATAAAGCATGAAACTTCTTCCACCAACATCTGTAGTAATCTCGGTGGATACAACGGTAACCGTTCAATCTGAGGGGCCTTGAGCAGGACAAGGCCCCTGGGTACTCGAGTCATTCCTTGTGGTTTGTACTACCCCCCCCTCTATCCAGTGTACCTGGTGTCTACTGCTCTCTTCATCTGCAACAGAAGCAATCACACGCTGGAGTAGCATTTGATCAGCTAATAGCTTAGAAGTGACAGCTTATTTCCCATGGCGGCGTGTGCTTATTTCAGTCAATGAAGTTCACCAATGATGGATCTGGCGAGCTGCTTTTTATCTTGATTCCGCTGGAAGGCTAACGATCAGCATACGAAACGCTCCGTAAATTAGATTAGTAGGAACACAGCAGCTTGCGAGCCGTTTAAATGATGCTCGCTTCGCCGCCACTGGTAACAGCCAGATCTCACTTCTACCGCTGGTCGTAATTGAACCGTTCATTGTGTGCTTGTGTATCGTGCGTTATCTTGGGCCCCTGGAGATCATCTTCGAAAACAAAAATGACAATTCAGGAGTCCTCTTTGGAAGGATTAAAATATATGACGATGAATTTAAGGGAAAGTATTTCTCGTTCTTTTTTTTTTGTGTTGTGTTTTTAGTGGCTGAAAGAATGATTGACAGTCAATATGAAGAGCCACAGTCCAGAGAGTGAAAGTGCACACTGTGGCAAAGCCCTCGGGATTGATGCAGGAGTCTCAGGCTGTTGAAGAACTGTCATGGCTGTCACATTTTTTGTGAGGTCTGGGACAGGGTCTGGGCCAAGGTCGTAGAAGGTGAAGAGGGACTTTTTGTAGTTTGTTTACTTCAATGCAATTATTCCCTACAATAACTTTGTTTTTTATATCGCACCTTGTGAAATACTGTAGCACAACTGTAACGGGGCAAGGTGACCCAGAAGCGGAGGATAATAAGTTACCAAAAGACAGTTTAATAATCACACCATACACAATTTAACCCACAAACACGTCCTCAAGATGGCATCAGTGTCTCAAGAGTCCAAATCTCAGTCTTTACCAGTCCACTTAAAAACTAGAAGTCCAAGAAAAACCAAAGCAAGGGTGTCTCGAACACGGGGGAACCACTACAAAAACAGGAGGTTAGTGTCCAAGATACGAAGTTGGTTCACTAGGCGAACAACCGAGAGGTTTACCGATGGTCCAGAGAAAACGTGCTGATGTCGACTCAGGCCAGGAGCAGACTTTTTATGCAGAGCCGCTGATTGGCGACAGCCGTAGATCTTGCCAAGCATCGCCCTCACCGACTGTCGAGAGCAACGAAAACATAGGAAAAGACTGTACAAAATAAAAGCGAGAGAAAGGGGAACACATATCAGCTTATCCGAGTCTTTTCGATAAACTCAAGGTTTAGGGTTCAGATCTGGACTGCTAAGTCATTTTATGTGGCCCTCAACGCTTAGAAAAAGAGTAAAGGTCATGTTGGTGTTGTAGCCCATAGAGAATTTACCTTTCTTTGTAACCTATGACCTTTAAGACGGTGGGAAGACTTTTTTACGGCCCAATTTTTATACATTTTATTTGTTCCATTAAGAACATGAAGAAGATGAAAAACCTTTTTCAAGGTAGTCCTGGCCAAGAGCCCAGCAAAAGATACAAGTTACAGTTATAAATCAAAAAAAATCATACATATTGCAGTTACAATTCAAAGAAGTCAAATCATTGAGTATTATAAGAACTATAACTGTTGCAGTGCATGATGGGGCTTCTTAAGATATGATGGGCCGCAGGTTTCACTAGCTGTTTTCAAACATACCACGCTCATTGACCCTTGAAACTAAAAGTAAAAATGTCTCTTAATCCGAGTTAAACTTTCTCAAACTCTTGAGAGGATTAAAGTGACAACATAATCCAATCATTTTTTTTTTTATTCATGCCGTTCTTTCCAAGCTGTTACTGTAATTGTTTCTTCTGGCGACATTTTTTTTTTTTTTTTACACCCGTGCTGTAAATCTGCTCACTTTGTCCTCGCACGACTTTTCTGTGCCAACATCTCAGGAGTGAAAACAAGCCTCCACTGCGTCTACATGAGCCGCGGAAAGTAGAGCAAGACTGCCTGACCAATGGGGGATACAGGATTGTCATAGTGGAATCTCTCCGGTTCAAAGTGGAAACTCGCTTCCAAATAAGGTACATTTGAATCACCAGTTCCCGTCCAATTCCTTCCTTTCACCCTTGAGCAGACCATTTCCTCCTCTTACAAAACAATCTTAACTATTATTGCTCCAATCAATTTTCCTCCCCT
Organism: Callionymus lyra; assembly: GCF_982586985.1. Classification (NCBI taxonomy): domain Eukaryota; kingdom Metazoa; phylum Chordata; class Actinopteri; order Syngnathiformes; family Callionymidae; genus Callionymus; species Callionymus lyra. The sequence continues at coordinate 14,401,020 of NC_141836.1, read as the reverse complement.
CGAACAAAAACTCCTCTTGTCCCATTTTCTCTCTCGCTCTCTCTCGTAGCATCCTCGTGGAAGAAGACACAGAGGAAGAGTTTTTATGGAGGTGTTCCGCTCACGCTCGGGCGTAAATGTCCCTACAAGCGTTTACATCCCTTCTGTTAAATCCCTCATGATAGCAGGGAAAGGTCATAAAGCTGCTAATATCGCGGGGGCCATTGTTTATCGCCGCGTCGGAATTCGGATTCGCCGGCCGACCACTCCGAGCAGGAGCCGTATTTCACACATAAATAATTCAAATGCCTCATAATTTTCATCTCTGGTCTTATACTAGCAGCACTGGGTTCCAGATGAGCTCTCGTGGCGCTGGATTACAGGATTAAGTGAACAATATTTTACTTTTGAACAAACTTTTTAAAGAACATAATTCTCTTGTTTAATAACGATGCACACTGTATATCATGTTAAAGTTTTACAGTGTTAGATTATTACTACATTATTACACTATATATCAATATTATAATATTTCTACAGATTCACAATAACATTGTTGTATTGCAGATTTATTACAACATTATTCAACTATTATGAAGTTAATATTACACTATTTTTCAGATATTAGATGTATTACAATGTTAGATTATTACTACATTATTAGTAGAGATGTATTACAACATTAATACAATTGATATCATTATTACAATATTTCTACAGATTTATAATAACATTGTTATATTGCAGATTTATTACAACATTATTCAACTATTATAAAGTTATTATTACACTATTTTTCAGATAGTACAGATGTATTACAATGTTAGATTATTACTACATTACAAATAGAGATTACAGCTTTATTGCATCATATTACATTATAACATCATGATTACAATATTAATATTTTTTACAACATTATTATACTATTATTAACACTATTATCATGATATTACAAATGTAACACAATGCTAGATTTTTACAAAATTCTAACATCGGGAAATAACAATATTTTTGCGGATTTATAACAACATTATGTCATATTACAGATTAATTACAACATTATTAAACCATATTGAAATTATTATTATTAATATACTGTATTTCAGATGTATTTTAATTTTGGATTATAGCTACATTATTACAATTTTAGTAGAGATGTATTACATAATTGTGACATCGTTATAAATATTTTTGCAGATTTAAAACAACATGTTATATTACAGATTTTTACCAACATTATTTAACTATTAAGTTAGTTATTATAGGTTATTATTAGGATATGACGGAAGAGATGTATTACAACATTATAACAATATTTTAAAACTTTATAACACCGTTATATGTTTAACATTACACATTTTTGTCAAAACATTTTAAGCACACGTACCTATTACAGTTCGTACACTTCTATAAAATATAAAATGAATATCACTCCTTTTCTCTCCTATCATTGAAATATCTCACTTTTCTTTTTGACAGTGAAATTAAATAATAAAGAATTCCACTTTAGAAATGTTCAAGCTTTTAAACAGGATCTTTCTACAAGACTAAATGAGAAACTAGGTCACAGTTCGATCTGTTTAAATAAGAGAGATGCAGATGATTCATCGGATACACTATTATGATGAAGTATTGTCGCATTATTACAGTGTAATTACAATATCATCGCCTTTTTACAGGATTATCGCAGTACAAACTGCCCTTTATTGTGTTTACAAACTCGGATAACATCCAAAATGTAAAATAATTGTAGTTCCCTGTTGTGTGTTCGATAAGGTGAACACCTCTCTCCGCTTTCTCTGTTCCATAGTCGCACACGCTTGCAAATGACAGCTTCTCACGCCAAGATTAATGCAAGAACATAATCTGTGAGTCGATACTCAGGTTGTTATTGATGCTATGAGGCAGGTGCAGCCTACACTTGTGTGTTTTTTTATAGACTCGTTGGCTGTTGTTGCCTGACATCACACTTGGAGGGTTGAACGATTAATATTTTATCACGTCATTACACAAATTGAACACGAAAACACGTCGTTAATAAGAGGCGACGTCATGCTCCACTTTATTGTTTTTTACCCAACTTTATCAGTCGAGGCAACCAACTTGTTGGTTTTTCAGCGCAAAAATGTTATTGCACTGTAATACTACTGTTATTAAAGAGTCATTATTAGAGTATCGGTGTAGATATTTGACATTAATACGTCAGAAATACAACAACAAATTCTCCAAATACAATGATAAATCTCGATGCAGAGGTTTGTCCTGAGCGGGTCGAACCGTGGTGCGGTTTTGTAAGTTTCAAAGGTCATTCCCGAGTCAACAAAAACCGCACAGAAAGAAAAACAAAGTGAAATCTTGACAGTGTTCTTCTGTGCATGTCGACATCAGACAATTATTTGATCTCCCCCAACCCCCGGAAGAAAAAAAAAAAGGATTCTGTGGCTGCTTTGAACACTTGGCTGAGCCCGTGTTCAAAGTTCCCCGGCTTTTGTTTTCGTCATCACATTTTTGGCAAAAAGTTAATTACACCCTCCTCGCTGCAGAGCGGGAGCTGCAGCACAAAGTTTTTGGGGATGTGGAGCATAAACGGTGGCATGATTTGTGGCCGTGACAGCGAGAATGTTGAACTCTGTCTTTCATTTCTCCGGGTTCTGGCTCTGGATCTCCTGCCGTGGGAGAAGGAGATGAATGTGTGTGTCGGCCTGTGTGGCTGTTGTTCCTCTTCGCTCTTATTGTTTCGCTCGACGGGCTGCGGATCCGCACGTAAATGGTTTTGGAGGATAACGACGTAACACAATAACAGGCAGGCAACAGTTTAGTGGAATTATTGTCGCGTATGAAGTCCCAGAACAATTTTGAGATGCTGGATCCGTCGCACAGTTTTTGTCCTGTGTCCCCGGAACTTTCCTAGCACTTGTAAGGAAGTCCCATCAATCGTCTGAATGTACTGCAGACCAAGTGGAGTCCGGCCGGCGGGCCATTTGCTGCCCCTCTTTCTCAAAGGGCAACTTATGTGTTGATTTAAGTGTGCCTTAAATAGATGTTAGACCTCTATTGTATCATCAGTTTGTGTCTGTTTGTACAAAACTCTCTTTTTATTGAATTATTTACATTAGAAAATGTGCTTAAGCCCCGCCCACTGAAAACTATTTTCTGGTGGTGGAATCTTGTTTACCATAGCCACGCCAACTCTGCTCTGATTTGTCAAGTATAAAGGTTTGTCACTGCACATAATCAATCCCGGAAGTCTTCACCTCCATGGGACTCGTTGTATAAACAAAGGAGGATGGGATTACAGCTGGCTGAAGGAGGAGTGTAGACCGGTATTACATCATAATGGACACCGCTCTCGTAACCTCTCGTTCGCCAAGATTTCAGATGGAACAACTTTATCTTTAAGGGTAATAATTCAAAAACATGGTCATGATTAGGGACCTACTGTGTTTGGAAAACTTTAGAATTAGAAGAAGAAAGGAAAATACTCCTGACAAAATCAAGTTGGAAAAGCCCCCAATGGACTTTAATTACTAATACAGTGTATTTCAAAATTGTATCTCAGGCTTCTATAAGTACATGATTAAAACTGGTATAAGAAAAAACCTAAAAACGTCCCTATTCAATTAAAAAATACAACTTTTAATAAAAGTTTTTAACATCACTTCTTATTGATAAGATAATGTTCTACTTACTTACTTGTCCGTCAAGTCGGCCACGCCCCTTATTATGCAAATGAACGTGGATGAAAAAACGGGAATATAATCGAAAAGAAAATCCAAGTGGACAATCCATGAACTACGCTTTTTTTTCTCACTTCAGCATTGGCCTCCCTGTCAATTTAAATTCATGTTCCTAGTGTGTGTGTCAAGAGGCACATGAACGTCTCGTCCTTCATGTCATCGGGTCACGTATGATTAAAATCCATATCATGTGTTTACAGCTGAAAGTAATGAGTCGATCCGTCATGCCATTCTATTTATTTACGTCGTACGGTCAATTACTTGCCCTTCGTTTAATGAAGTCTCAATGGTGTATCAAAGGAATTCCGCGACAGGTTAGGTATATTTCCCAGCATTCTTTGCAGCAGAAGACGAACCCACAGGTGTTACAATGCGAGAGATAAAGAATATTTTCCCGACCAATTCTTTTTTGCTTTTCTCTCCACTGCATGTTTCCCGCGCTCAATTAGATGGATCGTGAGATTATGATGGCGCGCGACTCTCTTTCATGGCTTATCCTCCCATCATCTCCATCCCCTTTCGTAATATCGAGCAAAACCTCCGAGCGCCTTTTGGATCCATCTCCATGTCCGATAAGAGCGTTTGTGCTTCTGTAGCTGGTGTGATCGTGAGAATTGAAGGCTCAGAGCAATGAGGTGGGAGTGAGCGCCCCCCCCCCCTACACCCCAATCCCCCAAATAAGAGCCGTGATCGCTTGTTCCCGGTCGGCGTTAACGGTTGTCTCCACCAGGAGAGGGATTTGTCTATGCATGCTCAGGGAGATAGGGGTGAGATATTGCTGGTGCGACGGGTGGAAAAACTCCAGTGAACGTGCAGATTACAGCATGACAGGAGGATTAGATTGTGGGAATGGAAAGGGCTATATTAAGCGGGACGGAGATCACAAGGTGCCGTGGATGAATCTTCCCTTTTCATTCTCCGTTATCTGAGTCTGGTTCACTTGTTTTCTCCTAAATTAATTATGACATTGACTTTAAAGTCTCGGCAAGATAAACTTCTTTGCTGCCCGGTCACATGGACGCTCACAGACTTTCTTTTCTTTCATGGAAGTGATAAAAATCTGATGAGTGAACCGCCTTGATCTGTTGGGACTTGTCTTCCTTAACTGATAGTTCACCCAAAATTCACTCATTTTCGACTCTCCCTCATGTTGGCGAAGGGTTGGGATTATTTTCAGAGTTGTCTATTCCTTTTTAGAGTTATAGACAAAAATGTACGTCCATTTTAATGCCAAATAAAAGCTTAAAATATACAGACTTATTTAACTTTTTCAGAACAATTTATCCTGTAGAAGCTTCAATACAAGATGAACGTTGCATACGAGCAGTATGGAGGTTTTTGGATGTTTTTAAGTTTGTCTTTTTTGGACGAAGATGAAGACAACAGTTGAGCATTGGTCGCTACATTAAAATTAACACTTTTGTCTATAACTCTAAAAATGAACAGATTACTCTGAAAATAATCCCAACGCTTATTGGTGAAGATTGAGGATGATTGCAATTTAAAGAAAATTTAAAGAAATATTTCACAGAAAGATTTGGTTAAAAGTCATATTTACCAGTTCAATCGCAATTTAAGTATATTTTATAATACAGTACGATATTAAAGCTGCAATAGGTAAAATATTTTTGTGTTTTTTGTGGCTGATTTTTCTTCCTGGTTACTTTTTCTTTTCTCAGTTACTCATGTGATAACACTGTCTGATGACCCTCTGCTGTGAAGCAGTTTGGTGGTCACATGGTCAATTTAGAAGTAACGTGAAAACTATTGTTAAAAAAGCTAATGCATTTTAATACTTGAGTGAAACAAAAAGTATTGTTACAGAAAATAAAAAATGATAACTATATTGAAATGGTATGTATTGCTGCTTTAATACGTATTCTATAATATAATATAATTTGATTTATGAACCAAAAAAAGTGTAAATATATACTGTATTACAAAGTAACCAGCTAATAGTGCAGGGTTCACGAGTTGTTTATCCAATACTTTCGTCCCTACTGAGTTGCGGGACAGAGACGGGTCATTGTACTCGAGTGCACTGCCAATATTTCGACTCTTGCCCCCCCTCAGTAGTCTCCACCATGTCTGCATTCTCCTTTTTACCAGCTTCGATCTCAGTCCTTCCTTTAAAAAATAGTTTTTTGGACCGTTTATTAAATATAACTCATTGAAAGAAATGAATCAAGGCTGTTTACTTAATATTAAGGTTTAAAGTTTACACAGAAATAGTGATTTTTACAATCTCTACTACCATCCATGCCAAACTCTTGGGTGACCAAACTCTTGGGTGGCGCTTCAGAAGTATTTGGTCAATAATCAAATTCTCATGCTGGATTTAACAGGGCAAACGTGGGTCTTGATAAGTCACAACTGCGGCAGAGAAAAACCGCCAGCGAAGGGTCACATTTGCAGGCGGCTCTTTGTTTGACCTGCATGTGAAACGCTCGTCTGTCTCTCTGCTCTTGATGTCTGCAGCCTTCGGGCCATAAAAGCTGCAGAAAACAGCTCCTGCTCCCCGTCGTGCCCTTTTTGCCAAAGATTTACAGAGACCGCTCGCCGTCGACGCAAACTGTACAAGAAACCGCAAAAAAATAGGTGAAAATAGACGAGAAATCTTATTTGAGAATCCACTTTATTTTAGGTCACATCTTTTTTAAAAGCCTCTTTATCACCTCCTGGGGGGGAACGTTTCCCCAACATCACGAGTGGAACTCAGCCAATTAGCTCCCCCTCGTGGAAGTGGTGAGACACTGCCACCTTGTGGTCACTAGCACCCGGTGCTTGACTAGCTTGAAGTGGGTTAGAGGAGATTGGGACCCTAGAGAAGGACAACCAGAGTATGGCATCAGACTGTTCGTCACACGAATTCGAAATTGCATTTAAACCACCTTAAAACAAAATAGAAATAAAAGCACTGTCATTATTATCATGTGTAATAATGACAGTGTAATTACAACAAGAGGGTGAAGTTCATCCACGACAAGGCAGAAGTGTCACAGTCACCTTTTGCAGGGACGCTCGATAAATCGACTGAACTGTGCTCGCTGGTTCGCCTGCAGCTAATCTGTCCCGGGGGGTACAGGGGGATGGACGTGGAGGACCATCAACCACCGGCGTCTCGGTCTATAGTATCGAGAGAAAAGCTCCGGTGTGTTGTGTGTCCACAGACTTCTCCCTGCTGGTTCCTGTTAAGGATGCTGTTACTTAGTGAAGGTGTCGACAGCATCCTGGGAGGAGGATCAGTGGAGTTGGCTGGTAAACAAGCTCCTGCCTCCTCCTCCCTGTCATCTATAAAAACGAGATAATTGTAGAGCATTCATGACAAGAGATGTGTTTATATGAAGATATTTATACGATAGTTTGACACTGTGAGTGAATACAGTTCAGTGAAATACTTTTAAAGATGCATTTGGGTGTCAACTGATTCCTGTGACTTGGAATCCCTTTCGGGACATCAGGGTGTTGTTATCGCCTCGAGAGGGTTCCATTTGACGCTCTTTTTGTTTGTAGTGTTGTCCTCTAGGACTGTGGATCACACTTTAAAAATGGAGACTTAATAATTTCCCAAAAAAAGGTCTGTTTATTTTTAAATATATTACCAATTTTCTACAATAATTGATATTTTAAATAAATATTTTTGAAACGTATTAAATTTGTTTTTCGTTATGGCCCCTCACAGCAAATGATGGGGCTGCCGGGGGATTTATCAATGATATAATCTCGGAAAAAGAGTGTGTGGTCTCTGGACTGTACATTGGCAACCCCATAAGTTCTAATGAGATACAGTATGTAGTGTTTGTGACTTCACAGTTCTGTTACTCGACCAGGATTCCGAAGCCACGGGCATCTTGGAAAAATGCAGTGTTTTGACTTTTGTGAAGAGGCGGGGTTTAGTCCCGGCTGGATTATGATTGGCCGACGGAGCCGTGCCCTTCTATCTCGAGGCTACCGCAGTTAATACTGTATGCGCTCACTTGTCAGTCAAGACAGCCCTCATATATTTAATTAATCTGACTATAATGAATAGTTAAAGAGTGACGCGTTAATTTTTCAATATTCAAATATTAATTCCTTGCACTTTTCAGAAACGTGTCACAAATATTTTCCACATTTTTACCGAGTTGAAGGAAGTTTGTTTTGGTTTCTGCGTCCTATAGCAGTTACCAAATAAAGATGTAAACACTACAGATGATCTTCCAGCCTTTTCAGTAGGGAGTGCCAAATATATATTTAAAAATCATGTATTTAATCCCCCCCAAAAATCAAAAATCTGCAAAACCACAGAAGGTGAACCGCGGTATGACTTCTGGTCTCTCTGCAGCCAGCCTCAAGTGGACACTTGATGAACTGCAGCTTCTCGCATTCGTTTGTCTTCACTTCACAAACAAACTGATGTTGCTCCTTGGATAAGGCCAGAGAAATATTTTTATTTGGAAAAGTATAGCGAGTGAGTAGTAGTAGTAGTTGAAAACTAAGCTCTGTTAATAATTAGATTAGGTACTTTTTCATTCATCACCATTAAAAATAATAATAATTGTATTATCTTTACTGCTATTTTGTCTGTTGTCTATGCATTATATTTTTAAAGCATGATGTTCAAACCTAAGTATGTAGGATTTAAAACTAAATAATTTAAATAAATCTATATCCAAAAATTGTGTAACAACAATGTTATATTCTTACTTACGTCGCCTTATTTTTAATTTTTTCTTATCTTTCTCCATTTTGTTACTTGTGATTGTATTTATTCATTTTATTTTAGCTCAAGAACTGTCACAACTGTCATCAAATCGACACGTGGACGTGGATGTTTTTCCGAACACCGTTCGTCCAAAACGACAGTTTCGCTTCCTCCTTCTCACCGTCAGTTAAACGCGCCGCATCTGTCGGCGAGGATGTTGTGAAGACGCTCGAGTGCAATTGATTGAAGGACGGAGAGTGTCGAGGGGAAGAGGAATGAGAAAAAGGAAAAAGATATGAGCAGAGGAGAAACAAAATGGGGAGGGTGGGGGGAAAAGAAAAGGCATTCTAATGAGCCCTACCTCTGACACATCCTCCTGTTTCTATGGAGACCAAGGAGCCAATCATGTGGCCTTCCTGAGGACTGTACTACCGAGGGGAGATAAGAGGGAGGCGAGCCCTGATGCTCCTCCATGTTGAGAAGCAGAACATAAATATCTCAAGATGCTCGTCTAGGTCGGTCCGCCAGGATGTTCTCGTCGAAGGGCTGAAGGGAACCATCGCTCCGGTGTCCCCCGAGCGCCCTCCTCCGGCGCCGTCCGAGACCCCGTCCTCCGCCCGCCTCTTTGGACGCTCCTCTCTTACATCACACGTTCCAAGCCTGCGTTTGAGACCCGGGGAGGGAGTCTTTAACGCCAGCGAGAGCCCGTGTGAGCGCACACACACACACACACACGCCATCACGTCCAGTCCAAGTCCAGTGCCACCGATCCAGCCCCCCAAAAAAAAGATGGACAAGCCGAGCGTGTGGCGCGCCGTGGTGAGCAGCACCGACCCCCGGCGCAACAGGGACCCCGGGTCCCGGCCGGGCTCCGCCATGGGTTACCGGCTGTACGACATGTGAGTAGCGTGTTGAAGATGAATGGGCGATTGTTGTTGATGGGTGTGTGTGGCGGTGGAAACCAGTGCTGAGTCACTAACCAGACCTTGTAGTGTCCTCTCGTGTTCCCTGAGCGACTAGTAAACAAGGTTCCTCCTCCGGCGGGGAGGGGCAGAAACAAAGCAGCAGTACTTGTTTGTATTTTTAAAATACTAGTTCCTGCATCCTTCATTCCGGGTCGTGGTAAAGGTCACGTGGGCTTTGTTGTGTCACCGTCTGGATCGAGAGCGACGTTATCTACAGTTCAGCATCTCATCTATCAGGTGATGACAACACAGGTCGAACACACTCCAGTCGCCGCGTCACGTCAGGATACGAGGGATCGGTCGCCTTCGTGCGAGACCTTCACGGGTGTCCAAGGAGTCCTTCACCGCTTCTAACTCCCCCCTGCCTGGTGTCCAGAACTCAGTCACGCATGAGTACGTCGGCTTCGAGCTGAATTCCTAGAGATGCGTTTGCGTATGGCTTCAGCTGCTGGTTATTGTCGTCGTCGTTGTTGTGTGTAGAAGCTGCAAGGTTAAGTTTTTGTAGGCGCTGGAGTGACTTTTCTGTAATTGTGTGTCGCTTCTTCACCTTTTCTCATTCATATCATCAGTCAAAATCATTGAAAGAACAGTTTTTTTCCCGTTTTGATTATAATATGTTGCCTTTTTTTTTTTTGACAATCTGTGAAAAGATTAAGATTATTTAATTCTTGTTTCTCTTCACATTTGTCCTTATCTTACACTGTTACACAACTTTAACCTGTAAAATGCTAATTCAAAGCAATACATAAGTGGATTAAAAACTGAATAGTAAATAAGAATTTGCTGTTCCAGTAAGAAATCTTTAGTTGTCCAAAAATTAATTTCTTCAGAAATAGTGTAATGAAGGCAGGATGTTATTGTTTAGAGAACAATTGATGTATTTAAAAAACAAACCACTGCTGCTTCTTGCCAAAAATAGTATTTAATAATTAAGACTTTTTGATGTATGGCAGATTAATTCATCATGATCTATAATTTATTGATTTAATCTATTGTTTAATCCCACTTTAAACTTTCTTTTTCATTTAAATTCATTGTTGTGGCTGATCAAAATATTGATATATTTATGAAAAAAGTCATTTATTCTGCTGTATATTGCTCTTAAGTTTTGTCTAAATCTCGAATTATTATAAAATAGTATAGTAGTACTGTATGTGAACATGTCGTAATACAATATAATAACTGATCAATGCTTTAAATTGGACTGGTAGTACTATAACTTTTAAACAAGAGGATGAGAAACATGGTGTTCCCTGTGTCACGTCCACATGTTCATCCTGTCAAACAAACCGAGAACTCTTTTAATTGGTAGTTCAGGAGCAGGATCTGCCTCTCCAGCCCTGTAAATGTCATTTCATCCGTACAGGCTTGTTTCGGTGTACGGGACCTTTCGAGGTTTTCGGTGTTTCAGGGCCTGAGAGAGAGGATCCCTTCCAGATCTGAGGGTGTTGTGAGATATGAAGGAGACGTGAGGTGACTTCAGATCATGTTGAGAGAGATTCTTTTCACACGTTCTAATTATACACCCGCTTTGTTTATACGTGCGCAGAGGAGTTAATGGATCGACCGGCGACTGCTTTAATGGAAAAAAAAAATCCCTTTTATAGTCACATAAGGTTGAATCATCTGGACTCACTGAGTGGATATTTACATTTACTGGAAATTATTGGACGCATTGGAACCAATTAGCTAGCTTGTTTTTGCAGATATTCAAGAGACGCCATGGCGGCTAAAAAAAAAGAAGAAAAAAGCGAGTGCGTCACTGCTGCTGCTGCTGACGAAACGCTCCTTCACTCCCGTGACGCCAGAGCGTGATCGGCCTGCAGACTCGGGGCAGCAGCTGTAGTGGCAAGACCCACATTTTTTTGTGCACGACTGTGCAGCGTCAGCTCGCTGAGGCGTCCCAGAGTCGAGAGTAAAGATGCGTGAGAAAAAAGGCTGGTGACAATTTGATTTCACGCCTGTTCCTGGAATGATGTCTCGAGCTGTTAAGTGTCGGTGAATTTTGCCGATCGCAGCAAAAACTGTCGTGACCGTCCATGTGACACGATGGAGAGAATCATGAAGACAATGGTGTTTAGTTTTCAAGCATCTGAAACGTCCATATTGAGCATCGACATAGATTTAAGTCAAACTTTTTGACGCTGCTTTTGATATAGTTAATAGTAAGACTCCTCTTTTCTGAATTAGGATGCTATTGCTAGCTCTAGCATCTGATTAGCTTATGCTAATCGGAGCTAGCTGGACAGCGTTGGCCGCACTTTTAATGCAACTTAAAAAAAGTTTTTTTCACCACATTTTATCTCTATTTGAAATATCATTGATAACAAAGCTGTTGGAATTAAAGTGTAAAGTTGTTTGAGCTAGCACTGCCGCTCTCTGCGCCACAAAGAGTTACAGAACCTGTTAAAAAATTGGAAATCCTAATCTAGGGTGTGAAATTTAGTTTCCACCAGTTTAGACCACTGTAGAGAAATAAAGAAATTACAGGGCCATAAAATAATAGAGAATTAAAAAAAATATAATGTAATTTTAAATTCTATTTTTTCCGTTTCAATCAATTCTTTTTAAAATTACAATATTAAGCAATTAACCATAAAATGCGATCAATATTCTCTCCGTAGAAATACTCACAAAAACAAAAACTAGTTAAATTTAGATAGAAAATTATCAACTTTTTACTGAGCTTTCATAAAAATCCCACACAATATAGTGTATATTTATAACTTCACTCTCTCTTTATGATGGCCGCACAAATGCAGCGAGATGGCCAGATTTTGACCCGGATTTTAACTAGATTTTCATTCGTAAAACCGGCAAAATGAATCTGTTCCTCATCCCGTAGTATAGATTTCTTTAAAATGTCGTAAAAGTTGTATTTTTAGAGTTATTTTGCCAACAGGAAGATAAAAAAAAAATCTCCTTGGCAGAGGTATTAATCAAGAATGCAAAAAACACCATATTCACACCATTTAAATGGTTCCAAAACATATGCTGATCATTGTTATGAAGTCAATTTTCTTGTATCTGTATTTAGCAAGCGAGGCAGCAGATGCTCTCTGCACCACCAACTTGACCGTGGCGCTTTTTGGTACTCGCCAAAATAGCTCCAGATTGGTTCTTGGCGACGGACTCCTCCGGCTCGGAGCCTGTCATTTGCATGTTAAAACGTCAGCAGATGGATATTTGGTAGCTGGCACGGCGACCGCAGCCTCTGCACTTGCAGCTGGAGCCGAGGCTTCTCCATTATCAAACCGTCGGGAGCCTCAGAAGCTCCACAGGCACAGCATCACAGTAAGTCAAAGTTTCCTCCGGGGAGTAGCTGCTTCTGAGGCATCCGTGGTCTTAAACAGACCATAATAATCCCTTTGCCTTTGCCAGTGGCGGCCATGAGAAGCGGAGAAGGGGAGTATCGGTAGAACATGATGTTCCCTAGAAAAGTGGCCTCGCTTCAAATCGGTCCTGCTCGCTGTAGTTTTTTAGAGAATGCTGCACACGTTCACCAGCCGTTCTCATGACGTCAGCAATTTTCTATTCATTATGTTGCCGTGAGTGTTGAATCTAATCCCATCGGGGATTCTTTGTTTGCTCTGGTTTCTCATCAAGAATTATGAATAGAATTCTAATAGAAAATAATGTTGCTAAAGAAGAAACAAATGCTATTGAATATTTGAAATAAATGGTGATCACTGGTGAATTGTACTGAAATATTTATTTTTTTGGTGCACAAACGGTTCAATCATAGCCATTGATTCATTCTCATGGCACACATTCACATTATGGATCTTTTAAAATGAGGTGTGTTTGAAAAAAACACGGTCAAACTTGAGGCTCTAGGGCCATTTCTGACAGGCAGCCAAACTTCTAGTGTAGATGCAAAAGAAACACATGTGAGGTTATCTCTTGCGCTGCTGCTGTGTAAACTGATCGTACTCGCCCTTCAGCGTCGACTCACATGTGAGGAAGCTTCTCCTCAACCTCTCCGCCTGTAATCCAATCATCCCGCCGACACCAGGAATTAGATTTTCCCTTTACAACAAACGAGATAAATCGGGAGAATTGAACACAAAGACAGATTTCAGGGGTTTTGGAGATCTATCAGGAATTTTTAAATCTGATTTCATGACTGATGGAAAAGTCTAGTATTACAGCAATAATATTGTGAGCGTTAAACCTGATTAAAAGGTTGGAAAGACATTTGTCTGGATGATGCATAAATCTTCCACCAGGGGGAGAACTTTTCTCAGACTTCCTGACAGCTTTTCCTTCTCAGCATACGTTCAGAATATCTGCCTAATATTATTGTTTTCTCCCTCTTTAACTAAACATTACACGGAGAGAACACCTTCTTGATGTGTTTGGATTTCCATAAAATACTGGTTTGTATTCGATGCCATGTGCAGTCTCTGTTTATGTAGCAGTGACCTGACAATCCAATGGAGGGATACGGGGTCACGGTGGAGACCCCTCGAGGCAGTGGGTCAGTGATTGACTGCTCCTGAATAGCTGCCGTGTGTTTGTGGTGCTAAATATTCAAACGTGTTGACGAGTCTTCCCTGGTAAGATGGATTTAACGGCTCATTTTTGTTGAATAACTTCCTGTTTTATGCTGGAGGACCTTTTTTTAGTGCTCTTGTGCCGTGGGTTAGTACCTTGTACTAAATGGCTCAAGGTTAAACGAGGACAAGTTATTTTTCATTATACATTTAACATGTCTTTAACATCTCATTACAGTTGAAAAAAAGAAACTATATTCTATTGGTTTCCCTATATGATGTTAGTTAAGTTGTGGTCAGGTTAAGAACATTCATTTTAAAATTTATTCTGAAAGAAACTTGCAGCCAGTGCAGAGTTTTAAGGATCGGGGAAATGTGAGTTCTCCTACTATAGCAGGTCAGAATTCTTGCTGCAGAGTTTTGTATTAACTGCAGGCGAGACAGCTGCTTCTTGTTTAGACATAATGTAAAGGAGTGTCATTTGCAATCTGTGATTTCCCTTGAAAAATCTTTGTCTTTTATTAGTGACATGTTACGGGGTGCTCACACACAGTATGCCAAAACAATAACCATTACTAGCTAAGCTAGCAAATATAGCATTCATTTGAGATGATCCTGTTAGTTACAAAGAGTCAAAATAAAAAACTTAAATAAACTCTTTCTATATTAATTGTACGTTACCGGGTGGTCAGGTAAGCTCAACACACTGTATCTTACCACCGAAAAGAGCAAATATTTATGTGGGAACTTCTCTTCGTGAAACTTAAATTGTTTGTCTTTGTAAAAGCCAGAAGGTCACAGGCATAAATCATGATTAGTATTGCAAAAAAAAAAAGCATTTGTACTATTGTATTATTAAAATAAATATTTTAAATAATTATGTTAGCTTTTATATTCACACTGACACTGAAACATGTAATTTACAGCGCCTTAATTTTTAACTATATTTTGACACTTATATATATTTTTTGAGCTCTAGACCTGTACCAAAGGCACCAAATATTGTAGAATGACCCATAAATCCTATATCTTTACCAAAACTAAATCAAATCCCAGAACTATCTTCACGTTTATTCGATTATTCAAGGTCGATATGACTCCCTCTTTAAAAGTAATCAGAGTTTGAACTCAAGATAAACCAACCTTGGATTCGCAGACACAAAAACTGAAGAGAGGGCGAGAGCTGGAGCTGCATGACCTCCAGAGTTAATCATAGAGTTGTTCACCTCCACTCATGTGTCCTCAAACACCTTCTCATGCACCAAGATTTCAGAGCCCAGGACACGAGACTAACCTCGAGGACATTTGACGAAGTATATGAATAATCTCTATTGACTTTTCCCTGTGTTTCTGTCTTGGAACAGGCGTGATGGTTTGTTTGACAGCGATGTGTTTGTTGGTCTGGGGTATGTGGTTGTTTTTGCTGAATATTGATGAGAGGCCTCTGGACGCCCCCTCGCTCAACAATGTTGGGACAGGGTGGCACTGAATCCCTCGGAGAAAGACCAGCACTGTCCTCCTCCAAGTGGTCCAGATTGAACAGGATCCTCATTCAGTAATAACCGGATCGTAACCTAAAGGGGGGTTAAAAAAAAAAGTAGGTCAGGAGTAAACCACAGAGGTGTTCACGTGTGGTTAGAAATGTATTTACGTGACGACGTGATCGGTTGAACGTTTGCAGCAGCCCCTCCCGACCGCGAGGAGCCGTCCAATCACGGGGGATCTCTCTGCAAGACTTCCATTTGAAGCTTCGCTCGTATGCGTTCTGTTGCCCGGCAACGGGAATCGGGCACATTTTTTTCTGGGAGGTCCTGAGCGGACGGTCGTGATGGGCTTCGCGAGGGGCTGATGGACGAGGAAGAAGCCCTGAGATGCTGCTGAGCTGAAAGTGGTTAGAAGAAAAGTTTGAGGAGGAGCCACCGTTCGGCGGGGGAAAAAAAAAAAGCCTTCCCTTCAGCCGGGGATGAGTTTGGAGGAATTCCGTCGCTGAAGATCTGCCCGTGGAAGCCGACTGACCTGGATAGAAGCTAAACAGCCACCAAATATAGAGCCTCCTGTTAATGCCTGGCGACAAGTTTGCAGTCCAATCCCAGCCTCTGGAGGGAAACTAGCCTGGATTTTTTTTTTTGGGGGGTTGACTGAGGAATCCAGGAGTGATGTGGTTCCTCTTGGCAGGTACCGGCGTACCGGCGGCGGTCCAGGTCCAGGAGTGGAATTAACTGACCGGAGACATGCGCCCTCGGTACGGAGGTTCTGTTCTGATCGCCTGAGCTGAAAGATGTGGAAGTTGAAATCCTTCTGCCTGGATTACTGGCACGTGCTCTGCTTGCACCCGCACAACAACTTTTATAAAAGGTACGTAGTAAAGGGGTGTAATTATCGCGCCGGTTGTCGCTCGTCGCTGTTTAGCGGATCGATGTTTGTTTTCCAAGCGGGCTTCGATGACTTCATTACGACTGACGAAGTGGCTGACGGGGGAGGTATTGATTTCTCGCCGAGCTTCGTCTTGTTTTATAGAAGCACCTGGGGATGGAAAGGGCTTCAATACCCAGTGGATCCACCCTCTGCGTTATCACCTTCTTCCTTACTATCATCTTCTGTTTCTGTTTTTTAATGTACTTCTGGTCCGGCCTGACATCTGTCTTCGCGCTACGAGGGTTTCTTTTTTTCCCTCAGCGACGAAAGGTCTCGCGGTTCAAAGGCATGTTAAGAAAGATCCACAGCAGACTCGTGCAGTGTGTCAATTGAAGACCCCACCCCCCCTCATGCTTCTGTAGAGACCCCTATAAAAAAAACATTTTTACTGCCAATCACGACATGATGAAGGAGCTTCAACTGCATCACGTGCGCTTTAAAAACACATGAAAGACTTGAGCAGCTGTGCTGTGTTTAGAAAATGATGACAAAGCCATCTTGAGCCGAGGTCCATGTTGTCGATGGGATTTAAACCAAATGAAATCTTCATGAATCCACCTGGAGACTCCATATTTTCCAGCATTTCCTTCCACCGAAGTCTCCTTCCCAGTTGGATTGGAACTTGGAGTCTGGGCAAGGAAAACTGAATTTGGTATTTTGGTATTTTTAGAACAAGAAAAAGGATTTTTCTTTCCTCTTTTCATTTGAAGTGAATAGTTTAATCGCTCAAGATAAACTAGCAGTAGCTGTGGTAAAATAATCGCCACACAAACTCGAAAATATAGTTCTGAGGTGTCCAAGCTTTTTCAAGAAGGGCCACATTTGATTCGGTGAAAACAAGTGACGGCCAAGCACTTATATCGTCCATTTGACAAGTAGTAAAAACATTTTAGTTTAGTGTTAGCATTGGAATTAGCATTGACACATAGCTTCACTTTGTGGTGTTTTTCCGTTAAATTTTTGTCATAAAAAGCTTGTTTGACACAAAAAAAAACATATTTTTACAAATTAATATATTTTACATTCTCTAATAAATAATACATACATGGGCAGAATGAAACCTGCCGCACTTGACTTTTACCTTAAATGTTTACATTTTAGTTCTTGTAATTAATACCGTTTTATTTTGAGATTAATTTTTTTTTCACAATTATTTTGTATTGTTTCCCTTTTTCTTCTTCATTCACAAAGTGCTCAAGATAAAGATCATCATCTCAGACTTAAGATACTTAATATACAGTATATATAGTATATTTATTTAAACATTTTTATTGCACTTAATCACTGTTTTTAGTTGTGTTTTTTGTGTCCTTGAATTCTATGTAAGGCAACCTTGAGTGCAGGAAAAAGGCACCTTGAAATATCATGAATTATTATTATTATTAATATTAATGGTAACACTTGAAAAAAATCATATTCTTTCAGGCATGGCAACATTTGCAGCTCTTCCGTCAGTCATGGGTTTGAATAACAAACCCCTTAATGGTTAAGAATGTTCAGTTTCAACACAGTTTAATATTGAATCTTAATTCAAGATCTCTACTTAAATAGATCTTAACCGAGGAAGACAGAAAGCTGCTGCCGCCGCCCTCAAACATTCGCTTCCTATTGGCTGTCGGGGTGTAAATATGCAGTCACATGATCCAGACATTAGTATTCTGATAGTAAGACGTGTGAATGATCCATCAATAATAAATCAGCAGCATGGCGGGTATGATTCAAGAATTCCTGCCCGGAGAGATGCAACTTAACCGCAACAGCCGTGTTGCGCGTGTCTCTTTAGCTCTGAGATGAGATTTCATAAATGCAGCGTGCAGATGGTTTCCAGCATGTTAAGTAGCTGGTTCTGTTGACTTCCTCGTGGCACATTTGCTCTTTGAAGTGCGACTCGCCAGCGGTTCAGTTTCAGATTGAGTCAGTGCAAAAGCTTATTATTTTTTTAGATTTATAATTCAATTTAAGATTTTATTACACACGATGAACAAAAGATGGTGTTGCGCTCTCTCACCACAACACAAACGATAATAAATATTGAAATAAACAAAACAAGAACTTACTTTTACAGCTTCATTGGAAAAAAGGAGTGTAATTTAAATGGAATAAATGAACAATAAGAAAATGGAGTTGGCAGGATGAAGTCGTAAGAACATGCCCAACATACAGAAGGTAAAACCTAAAAAAGCATATTGTAATTAAATACTGTATAGATTTAAGGTAAATAACCATTGACTTAAATTACCAACTAATGAGTTTTTGTGCATTTGTTTACCTAATTATACTTAAAAAATAATGTTATAGTTTAAACTATTAGAAGATAAACATGTTTATTATGTTCTTTTTCCAGTATTTCAATTTTAAAAAAATGTAATCCTTGTGTTACCTCAGGGACAAGGTGACCTAAATACACATATTTGTGTGTATCTCTGGGTCAAGGTGAACGACCTCAGCCACTATGTATTTATGGCAACATTTGTTTTCAGGTCTCTGGGTCACCTCGACCCTGAGATAACTCAAGGGTTGAACTAAAAAAAAAATGGACATACTTTAATAAACGGGTTAACAAAAAATGCATTTGTTTTCAGGCCTCTCGGGTCATCTTGACCCTGAGTTTACACAAAAAAATTCTAATTTAATTTATTTATTTCTTATTCAAGTTACATTCCTGGTAGCAGTTTTCAATGTCAATAAATGATCAGTTATTTTCATGATATGCAATACATTTACTAGATCAATATTGCATTACATTTTTAAAAATGTATTATGAGACGAAACAACATCTTGGTCCGTCTTTAAATTTTAAAACTTCATTTTTTTCCCAAAGGTTTTAAGACCATTCAGTTTCATAAACAACTCTGTTTGCTTAAGCTCTTACTGAGTTAAACTATCAAGTTCTCACAGGATGAATGCTCCAGCAGCACTACCATTTTTCCACTATACTTTTCAGTCTTTAGTATTCACTCATTTTAGTCTGTCTTTTGACTTCCTTCCTTTTAAAAATAATCCACCACTGGGACGGAATATCTGCGAGGGAGATAATATTGAAACCATATGAATGACCACTGGTCATATTGGTCTCTCAAAATGATGACTCAGGCACTTTTTTTTTAAGCCACTTGTTTCCCTCGTGATGAACTTAATTCCACACTGGAATATTCCGGTCAGTGGGTGTAACTCTGTGACTCTACTGTATCTCCAGGACTTGTTTTTAAATCTCAAAAAAACAGCCTCTCCCTGCTGCTGAGGTTCACCCTCCCTCCTGCAGCCTCTTAATATTGACATGTTTGGGACCCTTCCCAAAAATATTTACACCTTTATATATAGTTTTAAACTCATTTGATGTCATAAGAACATGGAGATGATGTGTAGCAAGTTGTGCTCCTGGTGAAGAATGGCGAGAAATATTTAAAAGAAAGAAGAACAAAAGAAAAGGGGGAGTCTTCCAAGAGGAGAGAGAGGGTTGTGGGTGGGGAGCTTTTGTTAAGACTTCTTCTGCTATATGAACCAGGCCTTTACCTTACTTGGTCATCGTGCCGTTCTCCAGGAGACGCTGCCCGACATGATCCCGGGACGAGCTGAGAGTCGCACATGCAGCGAAATAGAGAATTTGTCTGTGGCTTCTTTTGTGGAAAGTGAGAGACCAGAGCTGTAATTTTGCGGCCGACGAGGGGAGTGAGCAGCAGACGCTCTTTTCTTTTTTGGCTTTATTTTTTCCAGCAGATTTTGTGTCCTTTTTACGAAAAAACCCGTTTTGACACTTCCTTCCTCTGCACCGTTGCACATGTCTGATGCCTCTGGTGATGTCACCGCCGTATGGGATGCAATGTGGAAGTACTGTATAACCAGCCGAACGATAAGGTAGGACACCGTCAGTGACCTGGTATTTATGACGACATGGATGATGAAGTTTTGTGGTTTCCTCTGACAAATGCAAGACATCTGGATTTTTAAAGGTCTCAGGAAGTGTGTTTTGGAATCCAGGTTTAATCTGAAGAATCCTCTGGATGATTTGGTCTTTAAATTTTAGATTAAAAATAATGGAAGATGTCTCTGATTTACGTTTTTGTGTTACTATTTTTGTTTGTCGGTGTTGACGCCCCCGGTCATGATGGATCTCTTTTGTGTACGTCTCGAACAAGAGAGGGTTTTAGTTGAACTCTTTTGGCCAAGTCTGAAGTTAATTGCTTTACATGTCCAAATGGATTATGGCTGGCTCGTCCAGTTCCTTCACAATGCTTGGTTGTGGTACACTGGACTTCCAAGATGTTGACTCCAGAGAGACATTATAGTGTGACAAAAATCATCTACTGTACTCTTCTAAACCGACATTAAAGAGTGTCTTTCTTGAGGCGACGATGTCTGGTTCTGTCCACACCTCCCTTCCTTTTCCTCCAATATCCGATTCCAAAAAAGCCTGAACATTTTCTTCTCTCTGGTCCGTTTTCGTAATTCCAACATAAACCACACTGTGGTTATTTTTTTACATTTCTGTGCCGCAGCTGCCGCTGTGGTTTTTGAATCTCTTACGCACGTATTTCGGCATTCTTGGTTTTCACGACTTAATTTTAAAACATGTTCGTAACCTCAACAAAAAAAAAAGCGGGGAACTTATGCACTTAAACCAGCAACATCTGCTGAAACCACATGATGCGGCGACGCATCAAGAGCATGAAATGTTCATGAATTATCTAATACATATTGTAATGGGTCGCCTGACAATAAAAGAATATAGTGATAAAATAACCCAATATATTATTTAGCAGTGTTAAAATTTAACTTGTGTTGGTCAAAACACCACTATTTACCATTATGACACTTTTAATCGAAAATAAATACATATATATTTAAGAATTGCATTGTATTCTTAACTCCCTCTCACGGTATAACTCTTAGTAGTAGTAGTACTTTTGACTACCCAACTGGTCACCACATGACCCAGAAACGTCTTTAAGTGAGTGGATTGGAGCAGCTGTTGCATTTATTTCTGGGATGGCAGAAGTACTGAGGGCACTGGTGAACCATCGTTTTCCAAGCAAATGCCAACTTTGGCAGTGAGGCTGGAGACGCTTCTCTTTCATGACAGCTCACGCTGTTGTAATTACAATATTCAGGTGGAGCCAGAAACGATTTTCAACTCTTCGTAGTGCGGCTTTCTTCACTGTTTTTTACCCTTTAAGGGTCACCAACCTTTTCACAGCTGGGGGATACTTACCATTAGGTCCCTACACACTTCTGATATAACCTAATTTTAACTGTGTTGTTACACCAACGTGGTGTCTTTCAAGTGTATTATTGTTTCCCTCTTTATTTTAATAATCTCTTTTTGTTTCATTATTATATTATTTTTTTATATTCTGTAATGCCACAAAATATTTAGACCGGCAATAAAACATTTCTGAATCTGATTTCATGCCCACAATAGATGTTTTACTTGGAAGCATAAATGTTTTCAAACGTCTGCTTTAATGGTGTTTGATTTAAACGCGTATATTGGTATATTTTACTGTATCAAAAAGAGTTTACAACTGTACTCTTTGGAACCTCTAGTGTGTACAGTTGTAGAAATGCGAAGATCTCCTTCAGTTGAACCGTTTCCACCTCAGAATTGTCATAATATTTGCTCTTTACTTCCTGCTCTTAAAGAATATTGATCATTCGAGGCAACGTTGATGCGTTTTTGGGGGATGCATCTTTAGGCCCGTGACCTTTGGTGGCGGGGTCAGGCCTGCAGACCCTTTCATTCTCGGTTTCATTGGTTGAGCTTTGAGTTAGCCTTTCTGAAAACACGGGTCATGTTGCAATGACACCATGGAAACCATCGGGGTCCACCCGATCCGTCTCAACAAAATAATTTATTCATTGCCGTGGATCCGTTTGTTTCGCGACCGCCTCGTCATCCCGAGTGATCGAGAGGAGCTTCCACCGTCCGGAGAACATCGTGCTCGTCAGATCTTCATCGGTAAACTGTGTTGTGTTGAGTTGAGCGTGATGTGGTTTCTCTGAGCTGAGTTGTCGGTCCCCTGCGTCAGTCCGCCCGGTTAGGAGGAAGTGCATGTCATGGAAAAGCGGACCAAAAGTTCCACTGTGGTGAGCGAAGAAATGCTTTACTGGGTGGAAAAGCTTAGACATGTCTGGGATGGAAGGCGTTTTCTGGTCAGTGGACGGCAGAAAAATCATCTTTTTTTTTTAAAGCTTGTAATGTCCGTGATCAATCTAGAGTAGACTTCACTTATGGTTTCTTCATCCAGGAAAGATTCCCCTTGTGGTTGACTCGCTCTTGTTTTATTTACCTTATTTTTTAAGTATTCTGGCAGAAAATGGGGTGTTTCACCCCGCGGCTATTTCTACTGGTCGACTTCCTAAATGAGATATGTTATGCTATTTGTTCGTCTAATTACTTTCCTTGGCAGAGTTTCTCCCCGGTTGGCTTTCCTCAGAGCACTTCTCCGTGTTCTCTCGCTCCTGATCGATAGTCCAGAGTAAATAATTGAGGACAAAAGTGTTGTGCGGGAATAAGTTTTGTCTTTAAAAGAGCATTTCAATCAGACAAATGGCGCTTAAACTGAATTATCAGTTGGATCATCTGCTTGTGTCGTCGTAATATAGTGTGTTTTTCTACAGACGGGTTGAAATTTGAGGCGACAAGCGAGTGAATGGAATCCATTTTATGTCCCAGGACCTAAGGCGAGGCATTGAACTCCAGAGATGGCTTAGTGTGCCGTTAAATCAGACACCGTCCTATTAAAAAAAGAAGAAGAAGCCTGCAGCCGCTTTAGAAAACAGAAGTATTTGTCAGGGAAAAAGCCAGAATAAAGTAGTCGCCATAGTTCATTACAACAGTGAGCTGAAAAAAAGAACAGTCAACTTTTGAATCATTAGAAGTTGATTTGGAAGAAAATAAAAGTCCTTTTGCAGGCATACAATTAGAAAATAAAAATTGATTTAAGAACTTTAATAACAATGTTGTTATTAGTTCAGAAAAAAGAGGTGTGTATTTGCAAGAATCTGGCCAGGCGATGTGTATCGTGATACAGGAGGCAATGATACAATATATTGCGATAGTGTAGGAACACGGATATATTTGTCGAGTACTTGACTCTAGTTTTGCAGTATTTACGAAGTCGTAACTGCTTTCGTTTGGTTCAAAAATAAACAAAATATGTCCGAACATCAGCTTAAAAAAGCTGCTGGGGATCGACTGTATCCTCTCGTCCACAGTCATCTCGCAGGATCTCATTGTTCCCATAGCTAGGGAAGACACCGCCATCTAGTCGCCAGGGAGTTAAACGTAACACATAAATAAACAAACCCTGTAAATTTTTGCATGTTAATTTTCAACTTGTAAAACTGGTATTTAATTGGCGTTTAAAGCAAGATTTGTTCCCGAATCTAAGTTTGACACAAACTTTTAATCCTATAATCCTAGAATGAATGTTTGTTTTCCCTAAAAAAAGTCAATTTTTCACAAGGACGTTGACACCACCGTTTTTTCAGCTTCAGCTAAAAAGGAAACACAAACACACTAATGACTTTTCTTTTTCTCGATTTCCCCTCACATCAAAAGGCGGCGTTAGCTGTGACTTTTAGAAAAACGCTCATTATCACGGGGCGGGTCGATTTGTTTATTCTATGGCTGCAGACCGGCGCCCTCTGGGAGAGAGAGACTCGCTCTCATGTTCAGGGAAGCGACTGTCGGCTGGAAAAAAAAACATACATGCCTCGCAACATTGTTTACCTTGTCGAACACATCACCCCTTTACACCGTGTTGTGACTCCACCTTTGATGATAGATTCCTTCGCATCCCATGATGGTCCCGCCAGCAGAATAATGAGGGTATGTGCTGCATTAACTTATGTAATAGAGAGGGAGGTGGGGTGGGTGGGGGGGGAGAAAAGTGATGAGCTCATGCTGCTGCACTGCAGCTCTATGTACACACTCTTGTTCTATAGCGTGTGTGAATCCCTTTGGCACGTGCTGTTGTTTGGCTGAATAATTCACATTTATGGCTCAGGCGGCTTAATCCCGAAAGCGCTGTCATTGAGGATTTCTCTCCGTGAATGGGAAGATTTTAATCGACGTCACGACTCTCGTCTCGATGTGAGGCGGCGGCACGTGAGCAGGTTGCATGACCTTCATTCGGAAAATACAGCAGCGACATCTTATCGGGAGAACCTGCTGGAGGATAACAGTAATGCAAGCATTGTTACATTATGACTCTCCTCCATACCCCTATAGAGAAAATTAACATGTATTATTTGTGTCTTGTGACCTTAATTTGACAACACATGCTTGAATAATATGCAAAAATAAAAACTGAACAAAGAAAACGACTAAAAACTCATGAATAAAACACATTATTTTCTGAATATATTATAAGTATAAGTGTAAGAGCTATAAAAGGTTGCACGTTTTATGTGTGTTGTTTTGGGGAAAAACAAGTTTATTTCTGAAGAAAACTGGGAATACTGTACTTCCTAAAGTGATCTAATGAAATGTGTCTACAGTAAATTCTCCACAGAATAATGTGAGGCATTTAATCTGCAAGACACGGCTTTATTAACTGGTTTATTTTGACATCTCCATGTGTTACTGCTGTTCTATTTTTTTAGGTCTTATGTCTGGTAGTTTCCTTGACAACCGGTAATAGGATTGTGCGCGTGCATATCATCTTAATACATTCTCATGTATGGCGATGCCTCGCGTCAGTTCATTCATGCCAACACTCCATTCATGCCGTCGGTTAATTCAGCTATTTTTTATTTAAACCAGGAGTTTATAGATCAGTTTAGTGATTTGTGGAAGTGATAGAAAGATACTTTCAATACTGCGGCTGCTAGATTGTTTGATGCAAAACCAATTGTATTTAATTTAAAAAAAGGTTTACTTTTTTAAAACCAAGAAATAAGAAACTTATTTTTTATTAAAGTCTGCATCACCAACTGGGGTGCATCACCAGTGTCGTGGGCTGTAGCACCATCTGTCGGTGGAACGAGTGTAGTGTCACTGTGAATAAATAAGACCAGGGGAAATGAGAGTCACTTTTAGTGAAGTGTGTTTTTATTTTTCTCGCTTTCTCCCTGTGAGTCAGGAGGGTGAAGCAAGCGAGGCAGATGGTAGTTTGTCTCGACCCACACAGTCTGCCGCAGTCTGTCGACCTGGCTTCTCCCCAAAAATGATGCATGTTTGGTTTAACTGATCGTCCTGTTTGTGGTTTGATTCGGTTTTATTCAAGTCATACAGGGTTGCACTGGAAATACAAAAACTCCAAAATTAATAGATTTACTCTGATGCTAACAAGCTATAACTTTTATTATAAAAACCATATTGATGCTCCTTTTTTCTTTCTTTTTTTTACCATTATTATTATTGTTATTATTATTATTATTATTAAATATTATTAATATTATTAAATTACATCATCATTTTTTCTACTTCTTTCTTAGCTTGGGTCATTTTTAGAAGAAATTTACTACCTCGTAAAAAATGATATCTTCTTTAATTAATAATATTTTAAATATTGTAAATCATCAATTAAATTAAAATAAAATAAAAAAAAACGTATTAATAAAGTTATTTTAAATTGAGGCCATTTTTATAACATTAACCATTATTGTTTTGAAATAAATGTATGCGTTATTTAGCAAATAGAGTTCATCTTGATAACTGGGATGAAAATATATAAAACTACTTTGACGGGCACAAAGAGAAACACAATGTTTCGCTGACAATAGAGTCGCAGGTCGCCGATAGAGACGTCTTTTTATTCCAGAAGTCGAGTCGCAAGAGAGAACAAAGGCTGACCTTGCAAAGCTTGACACGCATATCAGAGTCAAGCCGACCCGGATGTTAATGAAAAACAAACGACTCGCGGAAGACTGAGATGGAGGGAACAGCTGGAGAAGAGTGATACTGTACACGCGTGAATGGAGGGAGAGGAGGGGTGGGCTCGTCGGTGGAGGTCACTTGAGTGGAAAGGATGGAATGTGGTGGTGGTGGTGGTGGTGGGGCGGGGGGGGGTGGTTCTCTTTTCATTGACGTCCAGCACAATGTGCTGATCACTGCGGAGCTAAACCAGTCAGATGTTGGGTCTTCCTTTCCAGTAACCGCGGTCACCTCTGCCTCAGGCTCCACCGCCGCAGTCGTGCATCAGATCAGGTTCCACATGACCTGAAGGCGCATGCGAAGGTAGGCGGTTCTGACCCGATTGTGCTCCCCCTGTTTCTGTAGTGGAGATGACTTTGGAACTGAACATACCAGCTGATAAATTGACTAATTATATTGTTAATGATGGTTGTTTTTGTTTTAAGAACTTTAATATCAATGTTCTATGTTGTTATAAGTTCAGAAATAGAGGTGTGTATTCACTAGAGACGAGCCAGATGTGCGTATCATGATACAAGGGCACGATATATTGCGATAGTGTAGTAACAAGGATATATTTGTTTGAGTACTTGACACTGGTGTTGCAGTATTTACAGACCACATAACTCTTGACAAAGTTGCAACGGCTTTCATTTGTTTTAAAACCCAAAATATTTCCAAACATCAGCTGCTGGAGTCGACTGTATCCTCTTGTCCTCAGTCACCGCCAGGATCTCATCTCATCTCACGACACAAAAATAAACAAACGATTATTTGATATTTTTTAAAACAAGTCTGATTATTTTTTATTTTATTGAACTTTAAACCATCGAATAACTATGGTAAAAAAAAAAAAAATTCACTGCCTTCGAATATAAAAACAGTATCATAAAAGAAAATATTGCAATATTTCCCTGTATTGATGTTTTCAAATACCCCTGGTGAGGAAATATTTTAGCTGACGCACATATTATCTTTTGACTTGTTATTTTAATTTGACATATTTTTTAAAGCATCTGAATGAAAGTGTAGATATTGCTAGCTTGCTAACTAGCTAACCTGAAACTTTTTGTGACTTTTTGCCTTTTTAAAACATAGTAAAACATGCCCTGATCTGTCCAAAAAGGTGGCATCTTCCCCTGGCTCTGCTAATAGCCTCATTTGCACTCCCGCTGTTGCACAATAACTCCCATAATGCACTGCATCATTACATTACGATAAGATTAACTGAGTTGACCCTGTTATCCAGCAAGATTCTAACAAAGTTACAAACTGTAAGAAAGCTTAACTAAGTAATAGTTATTTCATCTAAAGTTATCCACACTTGTAATTACCTTGTAACAACATTCTAATGACAGAACTTCTCTAAAATATGGCAGGCAAACCGGCGTCCTGTGCCAAACAAACACTTCCTGCATTCCCCAGCGCTGTGTACAATGTAACCTCCAGCAGGAGCTCCGACCACTGCAGAGACGGCGATTGTTTCACGAGGGACCTTCGCTCGCTCCATCTGGTCCGGGTCTCATTAGACCATCATTAGAGCCGATTAGACGCGTGGAGCGTGAGATGGCTTCTCCTTCATCTGAACGTGAGAACGTTTGTGAGAGGACAGGGACGCCTTTGTGGGCCAGAGGACGCTCGGAAGGTTGTTTACTTAAACCTCCCACTGTCTCTATAGGAACATATGTTTGTTAGAAGTGGAGCTCCAATGTCGGGTGACGATGGAGAGGAGGTCCAGTCCTCGCTAGTAAAAAAAAATCTCAAAGACCAGAAGCCAGAACTAGAGTATTTTTAAAAAAAAGGAACATCTCATCCTGCTGTCGTGGTTTATGTGACGGAACTGCTGACTCGTCAAGTTCTTTTGAAAGACCCCCTGACCATCTGCTGTTTACTGGTAATCTTGGAGTTTTTGTTGGCGTTCCTCACAGGTTTAAAGTGGCATGGATACGGTTTAGCACCTCCAGTTGTGATGCTTATGACAGTGATATGAACTACTATTGACAGGAAGCTGATTTAGGTGGACAGTTTTCATCGTCAAGACTTGAACAAAATTTTGTTTGTTTGCCAAAATGTAATAAAATTGACATCTTTAAGCATTGAAGGTTGCAGTACATAACAGGATTGAGAAGCCGGAGTGCTTATTTTCGCCGTTTATTCCACATATATAACTATAAATGATAAAGATTTTGCTTGTGCGTATCTTGAGATTGTTGTTAGGGTTTTGTTTAGATGAACCAACCCCTCCCCGGTCTCAATACGTGCTGGTGGTAAACGGGGACAACACCCTTACAACTTGGTGCCGTGACCCTTGGCGTGGATTGGTGGTTTGAGGGGCCTATTCCGAGACGAATTCTGAGATGATTGTTCTCCAGACAACCAGGGGCCCCACTATACCTTACCAAGTTGTTAGGGTTTTTGATCCGATGAACCCCTCCCCATTCTCCAGTTTTAGTCAACTCATATGCTAAAATGTTAACTCGTAGCATTCATTTTTGCACAAATTTGCTGCTCTATCTTTGAAAAAATATATATATATATAATATCCATATAACTTTCGCTTCTATTTGTCAACCCTTGTGAGTTTTGTCAGGTTGACAATCCGGGATCGATGTGGGTGGGTCGGGCAGGACTCCCTGGTGCAGAGAGCGTGTCCACCCAGAGCGCCGAAGAGAAGCGCTAATAGGTAAACGAAGGTTTGTGATCGATGAGGCCGCGGACAATGAGAGCGAGCTTCAGTGAGCACAAATGAAACCTGCACTGATACAAACACACTCAGCAGGATGTTTTATGTTTATAGATTTGCGGTCAATACTTTGCTCTCCGACTGCTCTGGGATCAGATCTGTGTTGATCCATGTTTAGGAATCATTTGTCTTCTCCAAATGAAGCTAAACAACACTCACTTAACAAGGCTTTGCTAACATGCTAAAAAACAACAACTATAGATACAACAATTAAAACGAGAAGAAAACAAAATAAAAAAGGAAATATATTTATAAATATAAATTTCTCTGAATGAAGTAAGAGGTTAATAACTCAAATTAAACTTAATAATTTTTAAAATGTATTATTTAAACATTATAAATGTTTATATTTCTGATCTTTTTTTACTCTTATTATTCTTAAATGTGCGAAAAAACTAAAATAATTAACTAAATATATTTATCAAAATTAATTACTAAAAATCAAGTAGGAGTTTAAAAACCTTAAATTAAACTTGATAAAGTTCATTATATTGAATATTTAAATATAATAAATGTTTATATTTCAGATTTCTTTTTTCCTCTTATTCTTCAATGTATCAATATTAATTTCCCAACATTAAGTAGGTGGTAAATAATTTAATTAAACTTAATATTTCATAAATCATTTTTATTTTTATTTATTTTTTTTAAAAGGTGACTTTTAAGGACTTTTGGAAACCAATAAATCAGATTATACTACAGAGCCCCTGGGTTCCTATAAAATATTAACTATAGAAATGAAAAAATAGCAATAATATTATTTCATTAACTAAGTTTTCTTTTACTGTTTATTATATCCTTTTCAGATTTTTTTTTGTATATAACCTTTTTACATTATTTTACGCTTTAAATCACTTTTTAAATTGAATGCATTATATCCCATTTGTGATAGTATTAATGAATAATATGTATCAACCTGGTTTCCTAATAATATAATAAATGATTTATGATATGTAATAAATTACATTAAATTATTTACTCTACATTTAAAAAAACAAAACATGTTTTCGGAATAATTGAAGGAAAATAAATCTTAAAATGCATCACAATTTTGAAAATAAAAACGATGCAATTAATTCAAAAATATGATTTAGATTTCCCTGTTATTTTCAATTCAGTATCTTTGAATAAAAAAACCTAGTGAAACTCAGCCAAAAGATTAAGTCGTAGCAGAAAAAAAGGTTTTCGGTGAATATTTATTGACTTTTTGTGTTGAAAAGCGACTTGAGGATAATATGATAATCCTCTGCTCGGGTAATAAACCTCCACATGCTCCAGTTGTTGTACGTAAGAGCCTTAAAGTGACTGAAACCATCGACACTGCACTTTGGTGACCCCTCCTCAAAGCTTCTTCTCACAATAAAGAATGGATTCTGCTTATTATTCCGCCTGAACCTGTGTTGTAATATAAGATCTGCTGACTCGCAGCCTGCAGGTCTTGTGGAAATCTGGTATGAATGGAACTTGCACACTCAGGATATCTTGTTCCACCGAAAATATGTCGACGAGAATCCTTTTCTCAGCGCTCCGGTGACCTGTGAGGAAACAAAACGTCTCTTCCTCTCGACAGGGAAAAAAAGCGAATCTTATCTCACTTCTTGTTGGAGCAAACACAGTTTTGCTAAAGCACTCAAGTCTTTATCAAAAGTCACAGTTTGCGTCGCGGTTCAACACAGGCGACATCAATAATGCATTTTCTAATTTGGCTTCCGTCTAAACGGGCCCGTCGACTGTGGCGTTCAATTAATATTTAAATACAATTAATCCGGTGTTCGATTCAGCTGCACGACTTCTGTTCGGTTGAAACTAAGCCTGGATATATTGATGGAAGACGCAGCAGTTTTAATACTTTCATGCAAACTCCTTCTTCATCAAAGTCTGAGGGACTTAAAGGTAGTTTTTACAGTTGAAACAAGTTATTTCTTGCTATTTTTAAATAACCTTTTTTTGTTTTAGCTTCCATATTTTTGGTTTGTGGACTTAACTTATATTTATATGTTTAATATTGATAATGTTATATGATCTAATGATTTTAATCCTCACTAAGTGTTGTTTTTATTAATTTTGGTTGAGTTTGTCTTGTCTTGTGTCGTGAAATATTGATGATAAAATGGGATTTTTTTCAGTGAGTAGGTCTGATGGAAAAATATTGACTTTGATAAAGTTGTTGTAACGTCACATTGAAAAAAAGCATTTATGTTTGAGTTTGTTGAACTTTTTAAAAGTTGTTTTTAAATTAATTGACGCAATTAAAGTATGTTTGTGAACTGTACCTTTCCAGGGTGTCCCCTGAGATAAGTTGAAAAAAGGGTTTAAATGAGAAATTATCAAATGAAAAAAAAATGACATGACTGTGGTTTTTAATCACATCAAATGCGTTCAAATGTTGAAAAAAAGCGTTTATGTTTGAGTTTGTTGAAGTTTTTAAATTAATTGAACTCAATTAAATTATTTTTGTGAACTGTATCTTTCTAGAGTGTCCCCTGAGATAAGATGAAAAAAAATAAGGGTTTAACGTGAAATTATCAGACGATAAAAAATGACATAACTGTGGTTTTAAATCACATCAAATGCCTCAAATGTTCCTCGACGTTCTGGCGTGACGGAGCAAACATGAGAAGCCTCTGCCAGAGCAAACAATGACTTGTGCCAGTGTAGTCGGGCGAGCCTTGGAGCGGCGGCTTCGGGGCTGAATGGGGGTCTGTGTTCTGTCGTGGGCTTGGGATGCCACGGAGGCACCGGCCGGTTTGCCAGGGGAAGAGCCTCTAAAGTCAGCGAGCGACTGGAGGCCGAAGGAGACTCTTGGAAATATTAGTGTAGCAAGGTGAGTAGATTTGAGGCAAAAAATGTCCATTTATCTTTCTTTAAATTCATGAAAATTGAACATTCTCTGGCTACAAGTTTCTCTATGATCTTTAAATAATGACTAATGAAAAGGGAAACATGACTTTGATGAATGCTGATTGGCTGCCGGTGGGATTATAATGGACTCAATTCTCCCAAAACAACTAGTCAGCGTGTGACGCTTGAACTAGCGTCGACTGGGAATTGCCTTACGAGTAATTATGTGTTTATGCGATGGATATTCGTGCTACAAGACTACATTTCATGCTCGACTACTAATGAAATCTTGTAAGTGGTTTGACTTATTGAGCAACAGATTCAAGTTCAGCAGCCGTCGATCTGATCGTTGGAGCGGCGACGGTATAATGGAGCCTGATTGAAACAGCAATTATTATCTTTGTGAGTTTTCCCACGTGGCGTTCCCACCAGAGGGATGTCGTTCAGCTGCTGTTTGAACCGCACGAGCAGCCACTGAGCCGAACACGCTCTTAATTATGTTTTTATTTAATATTTATTAGTCTTTTTCTACCTAATCATTCTCTGCAAATCAGTTTCATACACGCACAGTTGTAAGATGTTCAACTTTAACCAACTATTTGCAACTGTAACCAGAAAATTTTCAACTGTAACTAAACTATTTTCAACTGTAATTCAACAGTTTTCAACCGTAACTAAACTATTTTCAACTGTAATTCAACAATTTTCAACTGTAACTAAACAGTTTTTAATTGTAACAAAACTATTTTCAACTGTATTAAAACTATTTTCAACTGTAATCCAACAATTTTCAACTGTAACTTAACAGTTTTCAATTGTAACTAAACTATTTTCAACTGTACTCCCAAAAAATTGAACTAAAACTAAACTGTTTTCAACTGTAATCAAATTATTTTCAACTGTAACTAAATTATTTTCAACTGTAATCCAACAATTTTCAACTGTAACTAAACTATTTTCAACTGTAACTAAACTATTTTCAACTGTAATCAAACTATTTTCAACTGTAACTAAACTATTTTCAACTGTAATCAAACTATTTTCAACTGTAATCCAACAATTTTCAGTTGTAACTAAACTATTTTCAACTGTAACTAAACTATTTTCAACTGTAATCAAACTATTTTCAACTGTAATCCAACAATTTTCAATTGTAACTAAACTATTTTCAACTGTAACTAAACTATTTTCAATTGTAACTTAACTATTTTGAAACTGTAATCAAACCATTTTCAACTGTAACTTAACAGTTTTCAACTGTAAATAAAATGATTTAAAATGTAATCAAATCATAATTATATATTTTATTCTTAAATTGTACCTTATAATAATTGCTTCCATGTCTTTTATATATATATATATATATATATACTGTATATATATATATATATACTGTATATATATTAACCTTAGATATCATGAAATAATGAATCATGATTATTAATATTTATGATAATATTCATAGTTTTTTTTGTCATTTTCCACCTAGACTTTGTATTTACAGACTCCGATTGTAATTCCCTTCACAAGTCTGAGAAGTTATACCTTGATTTTCTTTAAATGTAATCATGTCAATAAAGTGACTAAAATGACTTATATTCTTCACAAGCCTCTCCAGAGACAGGTGTCAGTCCACCGGTTCTAAAATAGATTTTCCCAGCAACCCCCACTTCCTTCCATGAGGAGTATGGTTGCTTTATTTACATCCCACAGCCTTTGAGTAACCAGATGCCGCCCCCCCCCCCCCCCCCCGCTCACCCTCAGCATGTGACCGTGACCAACCAGCCTGACGTTACTCATGACATCACCGCTGACAAAAGAGCTCGTCCTCGACACGGTCAGTGGGTGGCGCTGTTCGTCCGAGAGGTCATTATGTCAGCCGTGTATTTATATCCTCTGAGGTCCATCATCAAACCCCCCCCCCTCCCTCCTCCTCCCAGCATAAACACATGAATTCCTTCGGGGATCTATTTTCTCTTCTCTTTCGCTATTGTCTATTCTTCCTCTTGTTTACCACATCCATCATCAGTGGTCTCTGTGACCAGCATGTTTAGCAGAGCGCTTTGAGCGACAGAAGAAAAAAAAAAGGGCCGTAAGAAACACATTGTAAATGAAAAAACCAGGGTCTATGAATAGAAGCCCAGTTAAAGTTCTGAACGCCTTTTATAGACGCATGTGTGTTTAATCAGCTCTCAAGCCATATACGATCCTGTCTCTGCATAAGTTCCTTCTTTTCTCATGAAGTTCTGGTGAAACCATCGCTTTTTATTCCATCCGTGACTCATCCCCGGACCGAGTGAATAACAAATGGCGATGATTTAATTAATAGTTGCCGCGTTTGAAGTCCACACACAAGCAGCCGTGACGGTTGAGGGGGCTTCGTGGCTCATCTCTGAGTCATCCACATGGTCTTTGTTTGTCCTCTATCAAGAAGTCTCATTGTCTGAGTCTTTCACAACAATGTTAGGCGATGTCGGGCCCAGTGGTTCAACTAAACTTGACCCTTGATAAGTCCATGAAAGGGCGAGGAGCGACATGGTGAAATCTCAGATGTGGATAGTTTGTCCCCCATCCCTGGTCCACTAGGACCAGAACTAGTCCATGAGGACCAGAACCAGTCCGTAAGACATTTGTTACTGTACACAGTACACTGGCACAAAGTCTCTAAAAGCCAGGAGACGCACACATACAGCACACCATCGTCTGCATAAAATCAAATGTAATTTACTGTATTTTATTTTAAACAGTCAAGAGGTCTTTCTGATTGGGTGTTACGGTGCACATAGTATTGTATTTGTACTTTTTTTTTATCTGAACTTCGGCCCGTCAATATAATCCCGAAATTTTACCGGTCCGCGGTACAAAAAGGGTTTGCGAAAAGCTGGTTTAGAAAACATTTTGGTTTCTTAATTGTATGTTCCTAGTTAGTTCAAGTACCTCAGTACTGCATATGAAAACGCTCTACTGCAGTAAAGTAGTTTGATGGTCACTTGACTCTCCCAGTTGGGTCATCCTCAAATAGTTACTTAACGAATAGCATTGTTAAAATAGCTAAAGATAGGGTCACGATACCGACGTATCAGTAGTCGATACCAATACCTGTACATTTGTTCGATAATTTGATACTTTTTGATAACAATGTTAAATAAAAGAAGCCTTAACTTGAACTACACAACTTTATTAAACAAAAAAAACCAACGATCAATCATTTTAGTTTGGTGATGACAACATTTGTTTTTAAATAGACGCAAAAAATGTCTTATAAATGGGAAAATAAATGGGAAAATCAACTGATAGAAAAACAAACGAGTGTACTGTACTTGTTGGTTCTACCAACAACACTTGCATACTGTATTTACGGTACCATAAAGAAGGTGGTATTGATGTATTTCTTGCGTGCTGGTACCGAAGTATCGGTTCTTGTGACAACCCTAACTACATGAGTTAAAATTAAACCAAAAATGTTACGTATTGTCGCTTTAATTTCATTTTTCTTTGGCGATTCCAATCAGTCTCTCTCCTTCACATATCAACATTCCCACAATTCATAGTGTATTAGCATACTTCTTAAATGACCCTTGTTGACCTTCATAAATTCTTAAATAAAATTATTCATCTAACCACTGAATTTTAGTGGTTGTTTCGACCTTTTAGTCCTCAAGGTTTTGAAGCGTATTATCGGACTAAAAGAGACATCTTACCATCCCGATCGAAGAGAACAAAAAGGGCTTCACCGATCTTTGATCAAACCCGAAAAAGATCCCTGGGGCTGTTCATCTGCTGCCAGGATGCACGTATCCTCTTAATTACTCTTACCCCTGCTTTATTTCGACTCCTGCTGCCACATTCTTTTTTCACGATGCTATTGTTCACCAGCGTATCCTGACAAAAGTCCTCTGTACTCGCGAAACTCTCCGAGGCCCCGACATCTCATTTAGAAACTGCCGTGGAATCAAACCATGACATCAGCTCCTCGTAATTGCTTCCAGACGCGGGCGAAAGGATTTCATTTTATTTTCCATTTCTTCGCGTTCGGACGGAGCCGTTCGACGTTGCAGTAGATAATCTGGACCGGTGTGCGGGTGATGTCATGTCGACTCCACGCGCCCCAATTATCAAGGCCAAGTTTCCAGAGGAACTTTTCTTGCCCTTTTTTTTTGTCCTTCTCTTTGTTCTCCTGGTTTTTCCAGATGCTTCCGAGACTTCTAGAGAGACGTCTCTTCCTCCTTTTTTCGATGGACGGAGAAGCCGGTGACACAAACATAACAAGCAGAAACCAGATGTATTGAGTGGAAAAGAAATGGCGTTTTTATGAGAGGAGAGAGAGTGGGCCTCTGCTTGGAATTCTCAATGACATCATTCCAGGCAGGATGGATGGAGGGAGTCGTTCGGCAGACGGAGCGACTAGACCGGGTTGTAACCCTAGAAGGGCGAGTTAGAGAGCTTTGCTGGATTATTAATTGTTTTACAGTCGTTCCTCTTTAGATTCAACTTTTTCTCTATTAGATTAAAGTTGCTTATTTATTATCGTTTCCCACATAACAAAGAGGAAATAACTCATGTTTCAGTTTGTGAGAAGCTTTTTGGATACTTGTTTTAAAAGTTAAATATTCATGTCATAATAGGAAATTAAATTGACGAACCAGCACTAAAGTTTATTATTTTAGTCAGTCTTTGTTTTGACTTGTGATTTATTGTTGGATTAATGAATTAAATCCAATTTAAAGTCTTTAACTTCAGTTTGTAACTTTTGTGAAACCTTTTTTGTCTTCTTGTGCTTAAGTTGGAATAATAATGAATCTGGTGAATAGTAAAAAAAAATTTTTTTACAAAATAAAACTATGTATTTTTGATGTGTTAACTTACAGAACTTTATAAAGACCTGATCATTCATTTAGATTATCTAATTATTTAGACAAAAACATGGCAATATTCACTTGAAACTAAAGGTTGCAGCAACACTTGAGTCTTAGATAGAAAGATATGGATGGATTGATGGATGGATGGATGGATGGATGGATAAACTTTATTGATATCCTTCGGGAAATACAGCAGAATGTCAATGAATAGAACCATATTTTTTCTTATCAAAAAAATAATGTCTTCATGAAAAAACACTTTTTAAAATATATATATATCCATTAATGTGTAGATCTGCCACAATCTTCATCATAAATAAAAATTTAAAAAAGACACTCAAAAGCGTAATGTTTTACTCCAGCTATTTTTTGGTAAAATTAAAAGAAATTAATGAATTTGATAAATTATCATTATTAATTCATGTCTATTTTTTCTATCTCTTGACACCATTAATTTAAAAAAAGATAATAGAATAAATGGACCCATAATGTGGAGCGACAATGGTTAAGGGTTAATGAAAGGAAGTGACTTATCTATGACATCATTCATATGTACAATCAAAGGTATGGTGTTGCTAGTATAAAGTGTGGGTGTGACAGAGACAGATTGTGTTTTATATTGCGTCCTGAAGAGCAGTTTCACACAAGCTCAAACTTTAAAGATCAGGATGTTGACTTCGTGATGGAAACTATCGATTGTTCCCCTGTCGTCCACTTTGTTTAGATCTTTAAAAGAAAAATTCAGATCTGATCAAACTTTTTGGGTCAAAATTCTCATTTTAATCCTGTTAAATACTTGATACCTCTTGATCGCTACTTCTTTTCACAAAATACAAATTATGTTTGCTAAATATTTGCGAAGCTGGTTTTTCCTGTTAATTCTTGAAACTAGTCTTATTAGGATGGATGTTACATAGAAGTAACATTTGATCCGGTCTGACGCTTAAAAAATAAACTTTTTTTTTTCCCCCATGTGAACTACCTTTACATATCACGTCTATGAGATTTTATTTTGGAAAAGAGTTTTCAGTTACACTTTTTTAACAAATTTTGATTCTAAGATTTCTCTTAAACTAACGCTAAAACTTAAAGTTTTTGTTGCATTTTTTTGTGAATTTTAGAAGTTTTATCATGTGACAGAATTGAGCAAAGATGCAACGTAAATGCTGGTCATGCAACGATAATTATAACTGACTTGACAGAAACTGGAATAAACCAAAATAAGAGCTGGAACCTGACTGAATACAAACTGAAAAGACAAATGGTCTTGGTCTTGACTATTGGTCTTGTTTTGGTCAAAACCCCTCTGTGGACCCCTCGAAGACACTGTTCCGTCTCTGCTTTTTGTCCTTTGTTCTCTTCAGTGTTAACGCTCCAAAAAAAAAACACAGTTCTTGAGTCTTGTAATTAGAGGACCTGTGTTTACGGGGACGGATTACTGGTGTCCCTATAAACCGGCTCCACGTGGGAGCCGTCCCAGCCGACGTTTTCCTGTTATCATGAGAAAGTAGGATTTGACTCGAGGCAGGTTTTGAGCAGCCCCCCCGTGCCCCCAAGAGAGAGGTCATTAGCTTCTGGTCCGACTCAGAGTCCAGACGACCAATTACAGAGTCGGCTGCACGTGTGGAGGTGGAACTCAGAGATGCCTGGTGTCCACTGGGTGGCATTTTGATTCCGATAGTTTCAAATTACCACCATTT
This sequence comes from Callionymus lyra, assembly GCF_982586985.1. Taxonomy (NCBI): domain Eukaryota; kingdom Metazoa; phylum Chordata; class Actinopteri; order Syngnathiformes; family Callionymidae; genus Callionymus; species Callionymus lyra. Next base: position 14,362,739 of record NC_141836.1, on the reverse strand, counting down.
AAATTTTGAGAGGCCCCCGGCATTATTATTCCCAAACACTTCCACACGTGTGTCAAGAGTCATGTAGGCTTCTCAGTTTAATAGCTCGACTGAAAAATGCTTTCAAAAAATTCAAATTTCTCTCCTTTTTTAATCAACCTCATGTCCACTAACGTTTACGATTATTTTCAGAGTAATCTGTTCCTTTATAGAGTTATAGACAAAAATGTTTGTTCATTTTAATGTATGATACAATTAACAATTTCTAGTGTTAAGGCTTTAATACAAGATGGACTTTACAAACTAGCAGTATGTGGATGTTTTTAAGTTTGTCTTTTTGGACGAAGATGAAGACTGAGCTCCAGTCGCTACATCAAAATGAACAAACATTTTTGTCTATAACTCTAAAAAAGAACAGATTAGACATGAGGGCGAGTAGAAAATGAGTGAAGCTGAATTTTGTGTGAAATATTAATTTAATAATACAGTAATATTTTTAGTTAAGGAACTGTTTCTGGATGTTGCACTTTTGATACTTATAAGATACATATACTTACAATTTGTTATCGTAAAAGTATGAATTCATGTGATTTTAAAACTATTACCATGATATAAAGTTGAAAGTTTCATTTCTTTTTGTCTTTTCAAACAGTCAAAACACTGATATGTCGCGTAACCGCCAGTCAAACTAACCGTCCCAAAGAGAGCGTCATTCCTCAGACTGTTTTTTTCCCCTCCAAGTTTGTTTTTCTTGGTTTTCAGACTTTATTTCAGGGCTAATAAAAACAACTTTTTATTGCGGCTGACACAGTCGATCCCTTCTCTTGGTTCACCTCCTCGCTCCCTGAAAGTGTCTATTAATAGCGGCGCTGTCATGTGTTCCATCTCTTCCATTTTCTGTCCGAAATAGCCCCCGCTGTTCTTACGCAATTGTTGTCCCGGTACCGGCTTTTTTTTTATTTATTTTTTTATCAGGCTCGTCCTTTTCCCACCGTTTGTCTAGAAGCTTCCATCAGATAAGGCGTCTGTGATTCCCCCTCATCCTTTCCGTCAGGGTCACTGGAGTGTCCTTCCATTTTTTTCTTTTTTCTTTAACAGAAACATTTCACATCCCTTCGCCCGCCCTCTTCTATACTGCTCAAGGCCAGCTAGAATCTACACTCCCCTGTTTCCAAAGCCTCCGCCCCACTAACCCTCCTACCAGCCCGGCGTACCGAGGGAGGAAGAAAGAGGAAAGAGCTCCATTTGTCTGTCAGAGATTACAGGCTCTGCCACTATAGGCACCGGCCATGTCAGCAGAGGGTCCATAGAAGCACTTCTTTTTTCTTTTTTTTTCCTCTCCTGGAGAAATGGATTTACAGATTCATCCCCGTGCACGCTCGAGCGGTCCGACTTCATGTTGGGAATACTGTGTCCAGTGAGAAGTCGGTCAGCATGTGGTGTTTGCAGTGCAACTCCGAGAAGACTCAGTCACTGCTGGAGCTGGAGCTGAACGGCTGGTAAGACTCTTTGTTTGGTAAACAGCTGTGGGGACAGATCGTGTCTCGCCCGGTCACCGTGAAGTGGCGTCTGCCATTTTCGGCTTGGATTTTTTGGGGAAACAGATCCCGCCTCTTGAGTCGCTGCCGTGCGTACTGTACTCGGACCCGGTTTTCGCGGTCGAAAGGGCATTCCTGCGGCGGAGCCGCGGCCTTTTCTCGCTTCACCGGCGTTTTTTTAATGATCCGGACCTTCAAGGGCCCTTCAATTATTCATCGGGCGCAGGTGATGATGGTTGTTGTTGTTATCTCGGGAGGCGGGAGTCACATGTGGGAGGGACGTCTGAGCGATAACAAGGAGTTATTTTGACTTCTGGTCGTATTAATCAAACTCTTTAAAGCGCTGTGTGTGTTTCCTGCACTTTCCTTTATAACATAAGCTTAACGAATTGTAGATATAATGACATATTTTGGATTTTTCATTCATAAAATATATTACAGGAATTTCTTGTCGCACTATTCTTAAACAAGAGAGGCTAATTCAGGTGTAAATAAATGATGCTATGATATTATTGTTACCAAAATAACTTTAACCATCTGATTTTACTCAAATGATTTGAAAGAAATGTTGATGATTCGACAAATCTTCTTAGAATTCCATCTGAATTCAGCAATATTTGAAGGTTACACTTGGGAAATTGACTTGTATGGCTTCAAACTGCTGCTGCCAGTGTTGAACTAGCACAAAAAATGTTGAAGGAAGAGAGGTGACCACATGTGTTATTGTTTTAGGGTTGCTAAATACATGTTATAACAGCCAGCATCAATGTTGGTCCATGAGCTCCGAAATGTCCCTTCTATGGTTTGAATTCTTGTCAATGAATTCACATTATTTAATGAATAGGTTGAATCATTAACTGTGTTTTTTGGAAATTCATGAAATCATCTCCTTGGCAGAGGTAACTACTGCTAACTGGTGCTTTTCTAGTTTATCATCCAAAGCTTCAGACACATGTATATGTATTTTATTTTAATTTTATAATCCACATCTAAAGGACTGTTTAGTGCACCCTTGTTGTTTTAGTGACAACAATTATTATTATATTATACTATATTTTTTTATATATGTTATATATATGTATCAATGTACATTTCCTTATGATAAAGACTGTTTTAATTGAATTAACACTTGTATATCTATATATTCTTTCGGTTAAATGAAGTTACTGGAACTTATTGAACTCGTCTCATCAAAGTTAATCACATTTATGATCTTTCCGCGCAGGGATTGACAGAGCGTGTGGTGCAGCAGAAGTCGATCCGTGTCAGTTGAAGATTTAAAGCCTGATGTTCAGTAGTTATCAAACGAGCCTCTCGCGAGTCTCCAGTCATTTTTCCAACTCTCCCAGGGAGAGACTGTCAGTCTGTTCGGCTGGAGTCAGTTTCCCTTCTCCGGCAGCTGTGTCGAACAGGAAATCCCCCGACCTGCTCCTCGCTTTTCCTCTCAGAGCCGACGCAAACTCATCATGTCAGGGACTTCGCTTCCCAGATGTGGCGAAACTCACATTTAGAGCCGCTTCTTCGGAATTGGCTACACTCGGGGTGTCTCACGTGGTGGGAGGTAACAAGAGCTCTCTGACACGAAAACATCTGCTTTTGTTGTCGGGAAACACATGTTGACCGTGTGTGCCGTGAAAAATGGGATCTGGAAGTCTGACTTGGATGGAAGAGGAGGAGGAGGGGGAAGGTTTTACCGGGGTTGTTCGGCTCCTAAGGGGTCATAATTCAAATTTAAGATTACATACCGTTGTGTTAACTCGAGAAGACGTGTGCGGGAAGAAAACATTCCCGATATTCCTCAGTTTTCTTGCACGATTCTCATCTTTTTATTGATTATTCCTGGATTGTTACTTTGGTTTTTTAACATCACTGACTCGGAAAAAGGTGCAGGTTTAGTCGCTCGAGCTCTCTTGGTTTGTATTGAAATCTGCTTTAAAATAAACCCGGTGGGCGTCGGACCTCGCAGGAAACTTCCCTTTCATGTTTACATAGCTGTGGAGATTCCTTGGCTGTGACTCACGGCAGGATCAATTTACAATCAGGGAATGTGATCAATGTTTATATCCTAGCGTGAAGCATCTTCCCAACGGTCGTAGCTCGGGCTGCTCTTCATTATCCCCGGCTTTAATTCCCAGAAGCCCCCAGTGGATGTGACTCCTCTTTTTTTTTCCAGGGGATGGAGGAATGTTTCTCCCTCAGGTCCGACTGAGGGAACTGTTGAGGCCTGGGCAGGGGTCTGGTCCAGTTTGTTCAAGATGTGTTGAGACAAGGAGGGAGGGAGGGGGGAAAAATGACTTGGTGGACCCCCCTCCAAGTCACCCTCAAATCCCAGATCCCCATGGCTGGAAATCACTGCCAGCTGAGCCGAGGTCCTATTGTTGGCGCTCACGTACCGACAGTGAGGTCGTTCCATTTCTGCCATTTGCTTGGCCATGAAGCGTTATTCCAGGGTTCGGTCCGAACCATGTGGAGTCACTTCTCTACTCTTTGATGCAATTCTGTTCTGCAACTTCCCGTCATGCTCCCCCCCCTCTCTTCCTTTAACACCCATTGCAGCCAAAAACATCAGTTCTTTTTACGGCCTCTCTTCCCTCCGTTCTCCCTTCCTTTCCTAAATCACGAGACCCTGACATCATTCACAGCACGAGTCCCTCTGTTCCTTCGACGTCCATCCATCATTGTCATCCGTGCTGCGAATGGATGAGCTTTTAAAAATGACATTACCGCGGACAAGTAACAATCACCTCAAGAGTTACACGTCGGTGAGCAAAGGAACATGTTTTCAGTTTAAATATATATATATATATATGTATATATATATATATATACAGTATATATTATTTACAGTGTAAATCCTGAATGGAAACTTGTACATTCAAAATAAGGGAAATTATGGAAGGAAAAAGATCCACAGAGGCAGTTTCTGTTTTCCAGGGGATTCATATAAAGGGCAAACTTAAAAACCAAGATTATTTTTTAATATATAAATCATTAAAAAAGTAAACATTACATGGTGATAAAGGTTGAGACACTTTATTTAACTTTAATTCATTTTTTTAAACAAATACTCCAAAGGGACACAGAGACAACCATTCATACCTACAGATAGTTTTTTAAATTAACTTCTGTATGTTTTTTTAATCAAGAAGTAAACCACAGTACCCGGATTAAACTCCCAAATGAAAAGATAGGAAAAAGAAAAGGGGTTCCTGAAACACATTTCTGTAACATATTATATTTGAGCTGAACTTATGTTTAAAAAGTATTAAATACAACGATTTATTCTCAGTCAAAACTATCTATTTGATAACAAGCTTTTGGTAGTATTTTTTTTTAAAACATCTTTTTAATGATTGTCAGCTATTAAGACATCCATTTTGACACACACACAAAAAAATAAAAATAAAAATAAAATAAAAGGTGGAATATGGTAGTAGCTTTTAATAATAAAAGTTTTGTTGTATCATTGGATATGAAAATTGGAAGATCAACACTGAAAACCAATTCCTTCCCCATCTTGTGTCTGTTTGTCATCGTCCTCTGTGATAGATCTGAGGAATTATTTTATTGTTAGAAAAAGAAGTAAACCTACTAAAAAACTACATTATCCCAGTAGCCATGTGTTTGGTGTCGACTGTGTTTATTGGGGAATGATCCAGGCGGTCCTGTGTTGAGAGTTCTTCGGACAGTTTCGTAGATGTCGTGATGTACTTTAGTATTCTGGAGTTAGGACCAGCAGTGTCTCACTATCGAGCTCCTCTTCTGGGTCACGAGCGATCTGGCGGACTGTGGCAGATGGTTGCAGAGATGTTTTTCTCACAGTTATGCAACGGCTGCAGTTGGATCGAGCTTGTTTATGTGGTTGAATTATTTTTTTTATTATTGGTGGGAAAAAAATGACTAATATTTCTCTCTCTATATCTGGTCTTGGTAGAGGATTCTTTCAAACTGACTCAAAATTCAGATATAAACATTTGGCTTTGCATGCAGTGCATTATGGGACACACCCAACTCACCAGTTATTCATTGAAGTACTTTACTGTAGCAAAACGTGCCTCGAGGCTGCAGATTAACTGTCATTTTTCTCTGACAGTTTGAGCAAAACTGTTTGGGGGAAAAAAGAAAACTCTGCTCTGCTGATCTTACTGTGTGAACTTTCGACCAAGTTTAGTTTCGCTTCTCGACTCTCGTTGGCAGACGGATTATTGTTCCTGAATGTTGATCCCAGGCTGCCTAATGAAGGAAGTGGATTGTGTACACAGCACGGGCGTGTCGAGTCACAGTTCAAACACATTATTGCCAAAGAACAGTGACTGCACTGTACCGCTCCGGAGGAGAAAGTTACTGTATCGAAGTGTGGCGTGTGGCGGCTCTCTCGACAGGAACGGCGGCGGGACTTGTGTGTGTGTGTTAACTCTGAAGCTGGACTTTGTAACTTCTATTGAAACACTGCTTACCGCAGCCGGAACCAGTCGTGATGCAACTCCCCTTTTGTCAGTGATTGCTCGCACAAGGCAGCGTAAACTTTAGCGTCTGTACTCTGGACTTCTTCTGGGCTGGCAGAATGGACAGGCTGTGGCGGAAGAGCTGGCACTTCATGGAGAGTAGATGGTCTCCCAGGAGTAAGCAGACTTGTGGTGACGCGAAACAATGTGAGAGTGAGTGAGTAAGACCTCTTGTTTTTTAGATTGAAATAGCGCGACACGGGATGACGACACCGGTGTTTGTTTAGCACAGCTTGTCAGATCACATGACGGAATCTTTCCTGAGCTTTCACGGTGAATTTATTGGTCATTTTTTTTGGTTGCAGCGTGGAAGGGGATGGGCGACCCAGTGAGAGCCATTCCCTGGATGGAGGAGCCGGCTACAGTCAGGGCCCCGTGACTCACGGATCGGCCATCAGCCCTGACCGGTTCGACGGCCCGATATACAGCCACGGGGTTCAACCGGGGCCACAGCGACCCCGGCGACCCAAGCTCCAGCACTCGCAGTCCATCCTCCGGAAGCAGGCGGAGGAGGAGGCCATCAAGCGCTCGCGCTCTCTCTCCGAGAGCTACGAGCTCTCCGCCGACCTCCAGGACAAACAGGTGAGTTCGGCTGAGGTGCCTCACGAGGAAACCAGTTATAAAAGTAAAGTTTCATGTTGACATTTGATACGTTCTAGTAGGACGGTAAGAAAGATAATGATGGTGTCTCTCTCTCAAGGTGGAGATGCTGGAGCGCAAATATGGAGGCCGATTCATAACCCGCCATGCCGCCCGCACCATCCAGACGGCGTTCCGCCAGTACCAGATGAACAAGAACTTCGAGCGCCTCAGGAGCTCCATGTCCGAGAACCGCATGTCCCGACGTATCGTCCTGTCCAACATGAGGATGCAGCTTTCCTTCGAAGGCGCCGAGAAAGTGCACAGCTCCTACTTCGAGGGGAGGCAGGTGTCCATGACGGAGGACAGCTCCCCGTTGTCCGTGATGCAGTCGGAGCGCGGCGACATCGAGGTCCACCAGCAGGGCAACATGTCGTCTCACCCGGCCCAGCAGGCCGATCTGTCGGACGCCATCACGGAGCTGGAGGACGCTTTTTCCCGGCAGGTCAAGTCCCTCGCCGAGTCCATCGACGACGCGCTGAACTGTCGCAGCCTCCAGGGCGACGAGGGTCCCGAGCCCGAGTCCATGGGCTGTCACGACGATTTGCCGTACAAGGTGAAGTCCCACAGGAGGACGGGGGGACGCCACCACGACGAGGCCATGTCCTCGTACAGCGACGTCACGTTGTTCATCGACGAGGAGGACATGCGGCCGGCCCACGCCCTGTCCAGGGACCAGCCGTCCAGCACGGAGTCGGACATCCGGTTGCGTTCGGTCAACTCCTCGCAGGACTACTGGCCCATCGACTGCAAGGACGAGGGTCGCGACACGGACACGAGCTGCCGCAGCACGCCCTCCCTGGAGTGCCAGGAGCAGCGTCTTCGAATGGACCACCTTCCCCTGTTGACTATTGAGCCTCCGAGCGACAGTTCGGCGGAGCACAGCGACCGCTCCGAGCGCGGCTCCGTCAAGAGGCCCCCCGTGTACGAGCCCCACGGTCACATCGTCACGTCTTCCCAGGCGAGCCCCAAACACATTTCCCACGGACCCCCGCCACGGGCACCCTCCCGGGACGACGACGCGCCGCTGCGCCACCGCCACCGGCAGCTGGAGGGCCACCTCGCCATCAACGGCTCCGCCAACCGGCAGAGCAAGTCGGAGTCGGACTTCTCGGACGGCGACAACGACAGCATCAACAGCACGTCCAACTCCAACGACACCATCAACTGCAGCTCCGAGTCGTCGTCCCGGGACAGCCTACGCGAGCAGACCCTCAGCAAGCAGACGTACCACAAGGAGACTCGCAACAGCTGGGACTCGCCCATCTTCAGCAACGACGTCATCCGCAAGAGACATTATCGGATCGGACTAAACCTCTTCAACAAGTACGTGGCGGAGATGATTACCGAACTTTCAAAGGTGCTTTGGAAGTAAATTCAATGCGTTTGTTCACCCAGGAAACCGGAGAAGGGCATCCAGTACCTGACCGAGAGGGGGTTCATCCCTGACACGCCGGTGGGCGTGGCTCACTTCCTGCTACAGAGGAAGGGGTTGAGCCGGCAGATGATTGGGGAATTTCTCGGAAACCGACAGAAGCAGTTCAACAGGGATGTTCTAGAGTGAGTTGTGGAATTCAGTCGGGTGTTGATAAGCAACTCCTGCGCCTTCTGTATTTGACTGTGTGCAAATATTGTTGAAGCGTGTTCACCTGGTATTACTTGTACGACTGTGTTGTTTTTTTAGTCGTGTATCCCAATATTCCAGTTAATTCAGTGCACGAGAAGGGAGCCGACATTAGTTCTGTCAGCCTAAAGCCTCATGAATCCCTGCTTCCACTGAACTCCTGGTGTTTTTGTCATGAAGCTGCGTGGTTGACGAGATGGACTTCCAGGGCATGGAGCTGGACGAGGCCCTCAGGAAATTTCAGAATCACATCCGCGTCCAGGGGGAGGCGCAGAAGGTTGAGCGACTCATCGAGGCCTTCAGGTTGGATTCACTACACACACACACACAAACACACACACTTACAGTCGTTTTGGATTAATTTCCTTCTCGTCTTCAGCCAGCGCTACTGCATCTGTAACCCGACGGTGGTGCGACAGTTCCGTAACCCGGACACCATCTTCATCCTGGCCTTCGCCATCATCCTGCTCAACACCGACATGTACAGTCCCAACGTCAAGCCGGAGAGGAAGATGAAGCTGGAGGACTTCATCAAGAATTTAAGAGGTCGGTGAGTCAAAGCGATTCCTATCCTGAGCCGGTATCTGACGAGGTTCGATGTCAGGGGTGGACGATGGCGAGGACATCCCGAGAGAGACTCTGGTCGGGATCTACGAGAGGATCCGTAAGCGAGAGCTGAAGACCAATGAAGACCACGTGTCACAGGTTCAGAAGGTGGAGAAGCTCATCGTGGGAAAGAAGCCGGTGAGTCATTGAACCAAACTTTATTTACAAACCTGTCCAACGATACTTGAGGAATGTTTACTTAATAATATCACCTTTATTTTCCAGATTGGATCTCTCCATCATGGTCTGGGATGTGTAAGTACTTACAAATATATTCTGTTAATAAATTAATAATAATAAAATACGATAAAATAAGATTAAAAATTATAAGGAAATATAAAAAACATCCAAATAATATTATATATATACTACTATATATATTAAATCCTATTTTGTTTTTTAAATTATATATTTTTTCATTTATTTCCTATTTTATAAATGTATTGCCTCTAAAATTTGGATAAATATATACCGTATGTAATGCGTATAGATCTATTTAGAAAAAAGATTTGTAAATCCGTCAATGACATATTTCTCCGTGGGAACTGGACAAACCGGTTTTATCCAGAAGACAGACATTTTGAAATGCATAGAAAAGGAAAAGTCTAAATGAACAAGATGTCTGTATTTTGTTCAAATGAATCACATTTAACTGAGAACTGATTAAAAAAAACATTATTATTATTATAAATTATTATTATCACTATAAAAATCATCAAAAATCAAAATATTTTTGTACTATGAATCATTTTAACTCTAAGGAATTCTAAGTTAAATGTATAAAAAAGTAACTTTAATATAATTAGTCTTCAAATGTGAAATCTGCTGACGCAGCATCCTTTACTAGCTCAACTAAAGGATTGGCATTCCAAGATTAAACAGGTGGACAGTACGCCTGTGTCTGACCCGGGGCTTCCTCCCAAAAGATTTAAATACAATTTTAGAACCTTTACTTGGAAGAAACTTGACCATTGATGGCACATTCTTGCGACTAGACGCCTCCCGTTTGACCTGATTATGAAGTGTTCCGACTCAAAAAAAAGCACACGTTTGTAAGTCGAGTCGAAAACAACGACCTTCAGTGTGACCTCCTGCGCTCCAGGTCCTGTCTCTGCCTCACCGCCGCCTGGTGTGCTACTGCCGCCTGTACGAGGTTCCGGATCCAAACAAGCTCCAGAAGCTGGGCCTGCATCAGCGGGAGATCTTCCTGTTCAACGACCTCCTCGTGGTGAGCGTCCACTCCCCCTCTACCCCCCTTTGCACCCCTTTGAGTCGCTAACATTTGGACCTCCTCAGATCACCAAGATCTTCCAGAAGAAGAAGAACTCGGTGACGTACAGCTTCAGACAGTCCTTCTCCCTGTACGGGATGCAAGTGATGCTGTTCGAGAATCAGTGTAAGTGATTCAACTTGAACGTAATGTAGCGTAATCTACGTTTACGTTAACCTTTCTCGCTCTGCTCCAGATTACCAGAACGGAATCCGCCTCACCTCAGCCATACCAGGCGCCGACATCAAAGTCCTCATCAACTTCAATGCGCCCAACCCCCAGGACCGCAAGAAGTTCACCGACGACCTGCGAGAGTCCATCGCAGAGGTCCAGGAAATGGAGAAATACAGGATAGAGTGTGAGCTGCATTTTTGTTCTCCCTTCCCCCCCCCTTAGTCAGACTCCTTGTTCCGGAGCCGGGACTGGTCCTCATTACTCAGTTTGGGTTCAGAAGATGGCTTCCAGAGGGGAGAACTTTCTTTTTCGAAACAACATGGCCGACTCAAGAGAGCCAGTTTTGGGTGATCCTCCCCCGTGTGGGACGTCTCAAATTAATTTCCCGACGTCCCTGAAGGTAGCATTTCGAAGCCAAGGATGCAGAAAGCGTCACCTACATACAGGAGGGTGTGACTTTGAACTAGTTCATAACGAGATAAGCTGAAAGACGAGATAAGAAAGTCTAAATTTAGCGGTCGTCGCTACAACTTTTATGAATGAAAACGTGTCATCTTGAATAGCAAAGAAAGAAAATGACTTTTATCTGTATTTAAGGTGATTTAGTGACTTCTTACTTGCCAGCAAATAACTATTTAGGTAGTAAAACGGATAAAATACAATAACAAACACAATCAAAGAAGTGACAATTTAATTTCAACAATTTAAAATGCTGAAGGTTTTTAAACATATCTTGCTTGAATAAGCCTCTGTATACCCTTCTCGCAATTTAATATTTAATAACTTAATTTTAAAGTTGAAAAACAAAACAAAACTTCTTTCTTTATTATTGAAAATATTCGTTTCTGGCGCCCTCCGTCTGTAGAACAGTGTAATTGCGACATTGTCGCAAAAAATTAAGGATCAGTTTCTATGGAAGTAAATGTCTGGATCAGACTTTGAATATGAATTTCCAACAGTGACTTTTATCATTTAAAAAAATTAGGCTTTGAATTTCAAAAGCCAGATTCTCAATGCATGAATATATTTAGTGTAAAATTCCAATTGTGTTAAAAAATGAAATTCAAAAACAATTTTCAGCTTAAACATGAAAAAAATGCGTGTAAATATAAATTAATTCAGTGTAAGTGGTGTAAACATTCAGTCAACCTTTGATTTTTTTTTTTCTTCGAAGCATAAACTAATTCCGTGTAAAATTCACAGTGGGATGAAAAATGCTGTAAAACAATATCCAATGAAAACAATTATTTGTTAAAAGAAATAAAAAAGTCAGTGTTTTACTCATTTAATTTAAAACTGAACACATTTATGCATTAGAAAGAAAACAGAAAAAGTCTGATATTTATACTGTTACACACATTCATATTCAATGTCCGATCGCACAAATTTTCTTCCATAAGTTCCCTGTTTTGTCAAAATGTTCTAACTCGTACAACAGCTATGATGCTGTTACGACTGGCAATGAATGCAACTTCCGTATCTGACCCACTGCTGATGAAGTCGTTGGGTGGTCACATGGACCGACGTCCATTGTTTTGAACTAACATGAAGGAAATTATGATTCTCAAAAACGGTTTTGTTCCTCAAAGTTCAGAGAACTAAACCCCTGAAGCACTTAAGACCGGATGAATGGAGGGTCAGACACGTTATTTCGGGCGACATATTCCTGAGACATCAGAAGTGAAACATCTGTTTTTAGATGATTGTGTTTCCTCAGTGAAGTTGAACGACGGACACTGACCTCCGTCTCTCGTCCACAGCGGAGCTGGAGAAGCAGAAAGGCGTGGTGAGGCCCAGCATGTCGCAGAGCTCCGGCCTGAAGAAGGACGCCGGGAACGGGGGCATGAACCGGGCCAGCCTGGACGACACCTACGCCATGGGCGAGGGTCTGAAGAGGAGCGCCCTCAGCAGCTCGCTGCGAGACCTCTCCGAAGCAGGTACAGCCTCCGGTTCCCGTCGAGGGTTGTACTTGAGTCGCCCATGGCGATGACGGGCATAAGCGAAAATTTCGTTCCAAGAAGTGACCCCCCTTTTTTAACTGACCCCCAGACCTGTCCGAGGTTTCTGAGCGCCGTTACGAGATTGGCTCTTGTTCTCTCCCCCCTTCTCATTTTTTGTTTTGACCATTGATCAGTCATGTTTGAGTTCTGTTTACGCTGCACTCTTCTGATTTGACTGCATTAACGTTTGTGTTCTTTACGTTTCCCATCTGTATATTTGTGAAGCAAAACGAAAAACACCGAAACAGGATCACGACCCGGTCTCGGGGGGGCGTCCACATGTCGAGCTCAGAGCCGCCGCCGTGCCTTTGAGCGTTTCATTCATCACGGTCTGAGACGGGAAGTCGTAAAGAAGCGATAACCCAATGAGGGGGCGCGGGGGGGGGGGGGGGGGGGTGTTTGTGTCGGTAACTTGACCCGTGAGTTGGAAAACCCGCGTCTCTGGATGTGGCTCGTCAGTCGTGGGTCATTTTTGTTATTTTTTCTTTTTTCCTGCCATTCTCCATCTCATGTCTGTTTACCGTGTTACCTCATACACATCAGGGAACCTCCTGTTTATGTGTGATCGATGTGTCATCGGCTGACAGCAGACAACCTTAATATTGCCTGACCATCCCATGTGCAACAGTCGCTGTATTGCTTTCGATGTGTTTCCTGCTTTTTAAAAAAAATCAAAAAACAAGGCCCGGTTACACAGACCCCCCTTTTTAATCACCTTTTTCTAACTAAATTAAATAAAGATACTTTGAAATCATGCAGGTTTTGTCACAAAATAAGACAAAACTTTAAATTTGCAGCGTAATTAGTCAGAATCATCAACGAAATAGGTTAAAGAGAAAAAATCTGCCAATTTTTAGATGTTTTTGTCTTTAGGAATCTCTTCAAATGCCATTTTGATGATTTCATTCCACTGTATGCGTCAAATCAATTAAAAATAAAGCATTGAAATGGATGAAATCAATAATTTTGCGTAGGTTTTGTGCTGTTAAAGATATTTAGTTGAATTAAAAATGTTTTTCATACCTTTTTTTTAATTGAAAGGGTTAAAATTCTAATTAATTTATTGTCAAAGGTTTGAAAAATGTATGACAGAGGACGTCCACCGTACGTTTTCCACCGAAAATAAAAATCAGGTATTTACATGGTTGTCGTCATATAAACAAAGGGAGACTGAGAGGTTTTTTTTTAGGATGTTGTTCTTGCCAACGACTAAAGATCGTAATGAATCGATGAATCGATGACTATATAAATAAGGATCTGTCAGTTATGTGTCGTCTTATTTGATCGAGACTAAAAATCTTTTACTGTACGAACTAATTCAAAAGTAGCTTTAGAACGCACACAATTTTTGTGGCTGTACTTTTTTCCACGGGTGGACTGGGCCGCCAAATATTCAGATATAAACCCCAAAAACTAAGAGTCAAAACTATATTTTTGAGGGCTTCTAAGCATGACTTTCTTAATGGAAAGTCCCAGGATGCGAGTTCCCCAGTAGGATCAGCCAGTCAGCTCCTTCCCTCTCCCCTCATATAACGGACTTTAAGTGTCCCTGAACCGGCCCTCGTCGGGTCCGCCCCCTGATCGTCTGTAGTCCTGGAGGAGTTCTGTCAATCTCTAATCTGTGGTATTGCATGTCTCGGGCAGGCAAGCGTGGGCGCCGCAGCAGTGCAGGATCACTAGACAGCAATATGGAAGTAAGTTGGAAGCAGCTGGTCTCCAAAGCTCCTCTCTCTGTGATGATGTGCTCTGTGACAAAAGAAACCAAACTTTATTTTTATTATTATTTTTGGGTCCTTACACCTTCTTCTTCATAGACCAGCCCATGTGTTTGGACCATTTGTTTTTTTATTCTTTTGGACGTGCTTGCCGTAGTTAGTGTGCATGTGTTGGGTTTGCTCGCCTCTGATCCAAGCCAGGGATCTCTGTTTGTGGTCATGTGACATGACTGACCAAAACCCCCCTGTTGTGTTCTTCAACAACCAGCATGACTCTTACTAACCCCCTTCACTGGTCACCCATTTCTGTCTTTCATTCAAGTCACATCTGAGCCATTTTCTTTTTGGTTACGGGTCGTAGGTCACTTCCAGATAATACTTTTGGTCGTGGAAACGGATTCTTGTGCTCCGTGGCGTCCAGGGAAACGCTCGCCTGCGGGTCGGACGGTTTTTCGGCCTTCGAAAAAAAAGCAGCTTGAATGACGTTTGCCTGCCCACGTCGTCTGCATGTGGAAAAAAGTTGCCCAGTTTTGTTTCAAAGCTGCATGCGTTGAGCGGAGTCCGGCGCTCCCCCCCCCACCCCCCCCGACACAAGCCGGTTCCAGTCGGGGTCATTAGTTGTGCGGATTAACAAGTCGCTCTGGATATTCCTTCTTTTTTTTTCCGAGCCGAGCTGACGTTCCTCCTGCTGCCTCTCATTTTTGAGTTCCTCATTTGCATGCATCTGTAACATCTTTTGGCGACTTGGTTCAGCTTCTGGTCTGTGACGCACCGCTGTTCCCTCCTCCTTCCTGCAGGGGTCCATCATTAGCAGCCCGCACACCCGCCGGAGAGCCGTCGCCGCCGCCACCACAACGGCCCCTCGTGAGGGCCCCGCCGCCGCGGCCCCCAACTCCACCTCCATCCTCGGCTCGCTCTTCGGCTCGAAGCGGGGGAAACCGCCCCCACAGGGCCACCCTCCGTTCCCCCAGCAGGGCCACCCCACGCTCATCTCCCACAAGCCCCACCCCACCAACCTGCACCACACGGCGCAGGTGGCGCACCACGGCCACCACCCGCCGCCGCCGCCCCACTGCCAGGTCCCCCAGAACCCGCCGCCGTACCACCACCACCACCACTACCACCCGCCGCCACACACGCAGTACCACCCCGCCTACTCCTCGCACCCCCAGTACAGCCAGCACCCCTCCCACCACAGCGCCCACCAGGCCGGGTCGGCGCCGGGCGGACCCAAACCCAAACACAGTGGGATCAGCACCGTAGTGTGACGCTCCTCGGAGCGGAGAACTTTGATACACCAAAGGGACTTGAGAGCGTAACTCTATGGCCTGAGCACTGTGTCCAAAAAAACCTTTTATGCAGGAATCCGGACTTCCACCAGGGGGGGCTCCATCTTTATTGAAGACGTGATCCCCCCCCCCCCCCCCTTTCGGAGACGACCAGACGAGGACCACATCCCTCTGTTGCGTCATCACACTTGGGTTCTGTCCTCATGTTAAGAGCTAATCGTCGTAGATGCTATAGTCGACTTCCATTGTAGCGACCGGAGCTAGTTGTAGTTGCTGTAGTTACCCGTAGATGACCGTGTTTGTCTAGCGTTCATCGATAAATGTGCCAATTTACTCGAGCTAGTTAGTCGCCACCTCCTGTACAGTATAGTGTGCGTTAAGTCATCTGTAAGATTCAACTTATTATTATCATCGGCGAAACCATCCAGTGTTGAGCTGGTGGTGGAGAGAGATCATGGGTTCAAACCCCCAAATAATCAGCCTTTTTTTTGTTTTTGTTTTTTTTAAATAGTTGCCGCTGCTGCGTTCACGTCCAAGTCGTCCGCGGCTAAAAAACCCTCTAAAAAGACTTCGTCTCGACTAAAAGGTGCAATATTATTGGAGATCGGAGCTTATTTATTCTCCCCGTCAGTCAAAAAGGAGCGGAATTTTCGGTGGAATGTCTTTGTGAGTGACTCTTTTGCATGTGATGTTGTCGAAGCCTCTGCACAGTGTAAACAAATCAGTGTTATCATACCAAGTGCAATCATGTCCAGGACGGAAAGTTTTTTTTGTCGTGCAGATTCAGGTGAAAGAAACGTTTTTTTCTCTCCATTTGAGATTATATATTGAAGAAGAAGAAAAAACAAGTGGGAAGAGGAATGTGTGTATATATTTTAATAAGGAAGCCTCTCAGTGTGAGCAGAAAAACGCTGGATAAAGCACACGCGACAGATTATTTTGTTCAGGAAAAATGTACTTTTTTTTTTTCCGAAGCTCAAACTGTAAAGATGAACTTTCTATATTCTATAACAGAGTGTAGTGCGTCGATTAGAAAAAAAAAAAACGCCGGTCCCGATATTCAGGTTGTAAATGTCCTCACAGATCACGAATGAAGGGAGATCCTCGACATATCATGTTATTGATCAGTTGAATGTGTTTTTTTTGTTTTTTTTTCTCCCATTGATTTCTCGCACCCTGGGATTCTTTTAAGATGATTTACTTGTGTGTATCTTCAGTACCCCGACAATGCACTGCATGGATGCATCACTGTGAGCTGACGGGGGAAAAAAAACGGATCAGCCTAAAACTATTTTTCTTGTTTTTCTAATGGTTTTTTTTTGTTGCTGTTTTTTTTGGTGTAACTGAAGCATGCATTTCATCAACAAGCCATGGACGTCACAAACTCCTCGAGGGCTGTTGTCGTGTAAATACCAGGTTCGCTCAAAAAAGATTTATCTTTACGACAAAAAAAAGAAAGAGGAGAAAGCAAAAAAAAAAAAAAAAAAAGGGACCAAGATTCGGGTTTGACAAAAAGTGTACATAATATATAAATATATGCTCAGTACTCACTTCTGGTATCAGGATGAACGAAAGGCGCCTCGTGGAGGAAGAAAAACATATCGATTGTCTCCATTTGTCGGAAACTGATAAATGAAAAAAGAATCCAGACTGTTAAGAGAGAGTGCCGCCATTTTACATCACGTCATCCACTCGCCGCGAGCTGCTGAGTCTGGCGTGAGATGCAGTTTTTAAAAAAAAAAAATGAAGACACAAGAATGGCCTCATTTGTTTGTCGATTCTGTTTGTACAGTGAGTAGTGAGTCAGTAAAACATCGACTGTGACCATGTTGAGAATTCAAAATAAACAAATATATATATATAAACATATATATATAAATCTTTGGTACACGTGTTTTGTCGTTATTATTTTTTTGTAATATATGGCTTTTATGCTCCTCCCAGGATGCAACACTAATAGACTCAGGGACTCATTCATTCCTCGTGCTATTAGATTGTTTAATTCTGAAGTGGAGTGAAAGTATGTTGCTGTTCTATCTTAATCTTTGTATCCTTTTCTTTGCCTTATTTCCTTTTGATCTATGTTCTTTATTTTGATCTTGCACATTGTAATCCCTTGCATTGTTATTTTGTTTGCACTTTGTTCTTGTACTTATATTTATGAAATTGCTGTGAACTGTAAACCTAATTTTCCGAAGGAGATCTCCAGAGGGATTAATAAAGTATATATCTATCTATCTATTTGATATCTCCCAGAATGCACTGCTGTTTTTGTGCTAAAAAATATGAATGACATTTTGGAGGAACATAGATTAGTTTAGATTAGATTGACTCTATTAATCCCTGTGGAGATCTCGTTTCCAGTCACCAACTGACAATGACTTGTGAACAAAGTTCAAATAAAAGAACAAAGTTTAAAGAGCTTAGATCAAAGGAGAAAAACACAAAGATCTTAAAAGTATACAAAAATTCACAAAGATTCATTCAGGCCTCTTTGAAATGATTGGATAGTGATATGTCAATCAAACTAACAGCCACCTTCCTGACTCTAGTGAAGAGTTTTTCCTTCCCTTTAGCAGACTTATTGCAATTCTCCCCCTGATTTAGCAGTTAAGTTTATACATTTGTTGGCAACAATGGCCAAAGATTTAGGGTTGCCAGCTGTTTTACTAAGCTACTAGAAACCCCTACACATTATTTATTTATTTCAGGATTATAAAAGAATATTTCTGGGTCAAATAAACTGAGAAGAGGCTTTTCCAAGAAACTGTATCTCAACTCCACCTGAAGAACACCATTAATAAAAGGTAAGATTGCAGAGGGGAATCCTCCTTTTTTTTCTCTCTCTCTCTCGAACATCTCCGTCACGAAGCTCCGCTGATAAACTCTTATCTCCCTCAAACAGATGGATCCTCTTCACGTCTGATGCAGCAGCAACGAGCGATCTGATTGGCTCTCGGGCTCTCCTGGGGCGTGACTCTCGCAGCAACAATAACAATTTGGTTCAGGATAGTTTTTTCTTTCGGGTCGGAAACATGACTCCGTCGCCAGGATGATGGCGGAGAAAAGGCGACGCAATACAGTCGGATTCACAAGAAAAGGTTTGTCTAGTGAAAGGCGTGGTTTATGTGAAGAGAGGGAGACTAGTTAAGATAGTTAACAACCACAATATTGGAAATATGGAGACGTTACGTAGGATCTTCAAAGTCAGATAAGACTCTATATTGAACTGTTCCTTATATTGTAGCATCGTCTGTTTTTGGACACGTTTAGCTTTGAAAATATTTAAACTCAAGATAAATATAGAAATACAGAAAACAACATTTACAACTATTTTTTTTTTTAAACTATCACATGATATATCATCAAAACTGCTCATGTTTTCATCTGAGTTTTTTTTGTTTGTATACAGCACGATTATAGTTATAAAGTTTGTATTTTTATGAGATTCTTTAGAATTAACCAAGATTCAAAATTTCATCATTGTACACTCATGTAAAATTATCTCCTTGGCAGAGGTATGTGTCGTCTCAATGCTTTTCCAGCTATAACGTTAAACTGGGGAATCAATTTAAAAAATGCAACGGGTTGAGGTTTCTCCGTCTCGACCCCCCAGGATGCTCTCCAGGTCAGGACTCGTCCTCCTGCTCTTCCTCGGGGCAGTCATCTGCCAGTCGTGTTGGTGTTCCAGATCCTCCTCCTCCGGTCTCCAGGTCAACTGCAGCTCCCTGAGTTTGAGCCGGTGGTCCCGACTGTCCGCCCACACGTCGGATCTCGACGTGCAGGGCAACCTCCTGACCCGGGTCCCTCCAGGACTCTTCGACCCTCTGGTGAAGCTCCGACGCGTCTCTCTGTCCCACAACCCCTTCAGGTGCGACTGTGGGATCCAGTATTTGAGAAACTGGCTGTTGAAGAACCGAGCGCTCGTGTCTCTGCAGCCCACCTGCAGCAGCCCCCCCGCCATGGCCAACCAAAAAGTCGTGGAACTCCCCGACGACCTCTTCCAGTCTTGTGGCTCCACGTACTCCCCCGACTGGACTTTTGCGGCCGCGATGACCGTGACTGTGAGCGGCCTCGTGGTTTTACTCCTGTGGGTGACGAGACTCTCCAGAAGATCCACTTTCAATCTTCAAATCAGCCGCTCGGATGTCGAGCAGAGGCCGGGGAGGAGGCGACGGCGGGACTCGCAGAGGTCGGAGGTCAGCGCTGACTGGACGGAGGAGCTGGAGTGGCTCCCGGTGAACGTGGAGCTGCTGCCTCAGGTTCTGGACGTCCTGCACAAGAAGCACAATATAAAGATAAAGATAACATGAGGGATTCAGTCCGACAACTTCGGGCACTTAAACGGGTGTCAAGATGCAGGTGAGCTCACATTTTACTCACATGTCGTCCATTCACTTTATAGATATCCCAGCTACCCTGGGTGAGAGGCAGGGGACAGAGTATTTAGCAACCCACACACACTCACACCTGCGGACAATATATAATTCTATAGTTATTCATTTTCTTTTTCTAGTAGCTGCAAATTTTTTAAAAACCACTGTCAAGACCTCTGTTATTTAAGTGTCCACTTTCAGCAAAATAACTCAAAAACGGATTTTAAATCAATTTTTAAGAAACTTTGGTGATAAATAACAGATGCTTCTAATTCTAAATTTCCATAATGTGGGAAAAATACAGGCTTATTCTGGTTGTGTCTCGCTGACTTGATGAAATTTCTTCTTTGGTTACCGTGTTGCTCAAGTGAGCCCTGAAACAATACTGCCACCTGCTGTCCAAATCATCGCATTAGTTTGACCATGTCTATATTTAAAAAAAACAAACTAAATGATTTAAAGAAAATCACTGTCGATTGTGATGGTCTTAAAACTGTGCCAGGAAGTCGTCCGTTAATGTATTGTAAATAAAGTTTTTTTTTAATAAATCAAAACACCAGATCTTTC